>NC_088219.1:20644904-20944904 GCF_036934945.1 Oncorhynchus masou masou
TAGTCCAATGCTCTAACCACTCGTGAATGGGGATCCTAAAAACTAAAAACTAAACTCCCAGAGAGTCCTAGCTAAATTATTGTGCGAGAAATTGCTCTTTGCTAAGAACACGTTTTTTCACAAAATGTTTTACAAATTTAATGGAAAACAATCAGACTAAGGTACTTAGTGATTTGATATTCGGATAGAAAAGGCTCCATAGGACCTTTAAGTTACAAACACCATGACCAACATTGACATGTTTATTTATTTTATCTTTATTTAACTAGGCAAGTCAGTTAAGAACAAATTCTTATTTTCAATGACGGCCTAGGAACAGTGTTCAGGGGAAGAACGACAGACCTTGTCAGCTCGGGGGTTTGGGGGTCGGGGGTCAGCTCGGGGGTTGGAACTTGCAACCTTCCGGTTACTAGTCCAACGCTCTAACCACTCGGCTACCCTGCCACCCCAGAATGACTTAGCCAGACTGGCCTGACAGCATTCCTGTCAGATACAAACAGAGGGACAACCCACTTAGCAATCTCACTACGATAAAGACCTCCTCCATTCCTGTCATTATTGAATGAGATTGTGATACCTCACATCTCAAAATAGGGCTACTTAATGTTAGATCCCTTACTTCAAAGGCAATTATAGTCAATGAACTAATCACTGATCATAATCTTGATGTGATTGGCCTGACTGAAACATGGCTTAAGCCTGATGAATTTACTGTGTGAAATTGTGACCAATTGTGACCATATCCCCCGTGCATCCCGCAAAGGCTGAGGTGTTGCTAACATTTACGATAGCAAATGTCAAATTACAAAAAAAATGGCGTTTTCGTCTTTTGAGCTTCTAGTAATTAAATCTATGCAGCCTACTCAATCACTTTTTTTATAGCTACTGTTTTACAGGCCTCCTGGGCCATATACAGCGTTCCACACTGAGTTCCCTGAATCGGACCTTGTAGTCATAGCAGATAATATTCTAATTTTTGTTGACTTTTATTAATATTCACATGGAAAAGTCCACAGACCCACTCCAAAAGGCTTTCGGAGCCATCATTGACTCAGTGGGTTTTGTCCAGCATGTCTCTGGACCTACTCACTGTCACAGTCATACTCTGGACCTAGTTTTGTCCCATGGAATAAATGTTGTGGATCTTAATATTTTTCCTCATAATCCTGGACTATCGGACCACCATTTATTACGTTTGCAATTGCAGCAAATAATCTGCTCAGACCGCAACCAAGGAGCATCAAAAGTCGTGCTATAAATTCACAGACAACACAAAGATTCCTTGATGCCCTTCCAGACTCCCTCTGCCTACCCAAGGACGTCAGAGGACAAAAATCAGTTAACCACCTAACTGAGGAACTCAATTTAACCGTGCGCAATACCCTAGATGCAGTTGCACCCCTAAAAACTAAAAACATTTCTCATAAGAAACTAGCTCCCTGGTACACAGAAAATACCCAAGCTCTGAAGCAAGCTTCCAGAAAATTGGAACGGAAATGGCACCACACCAAACTGGAAGTCTTCTGACTAGCTTGGAAAGACAATATCGTGCAGTATTGAAGAGCCCTTACTGCTGCTCGATCATCCTATTTTTCCAACATAATTGAGGAAAATAAGAACAATCCGAAATTTATTTTTGATAATGTTCGAAGCTAACTAAAAAACAGCATTCCCCAAGTGAGGATGGCTTTCACTTCAGCAGTAATAAATTGATGAACTTCTTGGTGGAAAAGATCATGATTATTAGAAAGCAAATTACGGACTCCTCTTTAAATCTGCATCTGCACAACTCTGCCAGGATCTAGGATCAAGAGAGACACTCAAGTGTTATAGTACTATATCTCTTGACACAATGATGAAAATAATCATGGCCTCTAAACCTTCAAGCTGCATACTGGACCCTATTCCAACTAAACTACTGAAAGAGCTGCTTCCTGTGCTTGGCCCTCCTATATTGAACATAATAAACGGCTCTCTATCCACCGGACGTGTACCAAACTCACTAAAAGTGGCAGTAATAAAGCCTCTCTTCAAAAAGCCAAACCTTGACCCAGAAAATATAAAAAACTGTCAGCCTATATCGAATTTTCCATTCCTCTCAAAAATGTTAGAAAAGGCTGTTGCGCAGCAACTCACTGCCTTCCTGAAGACAAACAATGTATACGAAATGCTTCAGTCTGGTTTTAGACCCCATTATAGCACTGCGATTGCACTTGTGAAGGTGGTAAATGACCTTTTAATGGCATCAGACCGAGGCTTTGCATCTGTCCTCGTGCACCTAGCCCTTAGTGCTGCTTTTGATACCATCGATCACCACATTCTTTTGGAGAGTTTGGAAACCCAAATTGGTCTACACGGACAAGTTCTGGCCTGGTTTAGATCGTATCTGTCGAAAATATATCAGTTTGTCTCTGTGAATGGGTAGTTCTCTGACAAATCAACAGTAAATGTTGGTGTTCCTCAAGGTTTCCCGTTTTAGGACCACTATTGTTTTCACTATATATTTTACCTCTTGGGGATGTCATTTGAAAACATAATGTTAACTTTCACTGCTATGAGGATGACACACAGCTGTACATTTCAATGAAACATGGTGAAGCCCCAAAATTGCCCTCGCTGGAAGCCTGTGTTTCAGACATAAGGAAGTGGATGGCTGCAAATGTTCTACTTTTAAACTTGGACAAAACAGAGATGCTTGTTCTAGGTCCCAAGAAACAAAGATATCTTCTGTTGAATCTGACAATTACTCTTAATGGTTGTACAGTCGTCTCAAATAAAACTGTGAAGGACCTTGGCGTTACTCTGGACCCTGATCTCTCTTTTGACGAACATATCAAGACTGTTTCAAGGACAGCTTTATTCCATCTACGTAACATTGCAAAAATCAGAAACTTTCTGTCCAAAAATGATGCAGAAAAATTAATCCATGCTTTAGTTACTTCTAGGTTGGACTACTGCAATGCTCTACTTTCCGGCTACCCAGATAAAGCACTAAATAAGTTTCAGTTAGTGTTAAATACGGCTGCTAGAATCCTGACTAGAATCAAAAAATGTGATCATATTACTCCAGTGCTAGCCTCACTACACTGGCATTACATGGGCTTGCTCCTACCTATCTCTCTGATTTGATCCTGCCGTACATACCTACACATACACTACGGTCACAAGACGCAGGCCTCCTAATTTTCCCTAGAATTTCTAAGCAAACAGTTGGAGGCAGGGCTTCCTCCTATAGAGCTCCATTTTTATGGAATGGTCTGCCTACCCAGGTGAGAGACGCAAACTCGGTCTCAACCTTTAAGTCTTTACCGAAGACTCATCTATTCAGTGGGTCATATGATTGAGTGTAGTCTGGCCCAGGAGTGTGAAGGTGAACGGAAAGGCTCTGGAGCAACGAACCGCCCTTGCTGTCTCTGCCTGGCCGGTTCCCCTGTTTCCACTGGGATTCTCTGCCTCAAACCCTAAGTCTAAGTCACTGGCTTACTGGTGCTCTTTCATGCCGTCCCTAGGAGGGGTGTGTCACTTGAGTGGGTTGAGTCACTGATGTGATCTTCCTGTCTGGGTTGGTGCCCCCCCTTGGGTTGTGCCGTGGCGGAGATCTTTGTGGGCTATACTCGGCCTTGTCTCAGGATGGTAAGTTGGTGGTTGAAGATATCCCTCTAGTGGTGTGGGGGCTGTGCTTTGGCAAAGTGGGTGGGGTTATATCCTTCCTGTTTGGCCCTGTCTGGGGGTATCATCGGATGGGGCCACAGTGTCTTCTGACCCCTCCTTTCTCAGCCTCCAGTATTTATGCTGCAGTAGTTTATGTGTCGGGTGGCTAGGGTCAGTTTGTTATATCTGGAGAACTTCTCCTGTCTTATCTGGTGTCCTGTGTGAATATAAGTATGCTCTCTCTAATTCTCTCTTTCTCTCTCTCGGAGGATCTGAGCCCTAGGACCATGCCTCAGGACTACCTGGCATGATGACTCCTTGCTGTCCCCAGTCCACCTGGCTGTGCTGCTGCTCCAGTTTCAACTGTTTTGCCTGCGGCTATGGAATCCTGACCTGTTCACCGGACGTGCTACCTTTCCCAGACCTATTATTTGACCATGCTGGTCATTTATGAACATTTGAACATCTTGGCCATGTTCTGTTATAATCTCCACCCGGCACAGCCAGAAGAGGACTGGCCACCACTCATAGCCTGGTTCCTCTCTAAGTTTCTTCCTAGGTTTTGGCCTTTCTAGGGAGTTTTTCCTAGCCAACGTGCTTCAACACCTGCATTGCTTGCTGTTTGGAGTTTTAGGCTGGGTTTCTGTACAGGACTTTGAGATATCAGCTGATGTACGAAGGGCTGTATAAATACATTTGATTTGATGATCTTGTACCATGGGAAACGCAGGAGAGTCAATGAGAAAGAGACTGATTCTCACATCACGAACCCCCTGCGTCTCCATGGCCAGGGAGATGGTGGCCTCCCTGATTAGCCCGGACCCTAATGGTTGACTTTCCAGAGCGTGAACCGGAAAAGGTCTATTCACAGGAATAATGGGGATCCCTAAACTAAGTGCTAATTCTCTGTCAATAAAATTCCCAACTACGCCTGAATCGACGAGCGCCTGATGCTGGGAATGCGGGGAGAACTCAGGGAAACTAACAGGTACAAACAGGTGGACAACAGAGGACTCTGGATGAGAGTGGTGCATGGGGTGACATCAGAGTGCCCTACCTGCTGCCTCGACTCCCAGAGGGACCAACCAGGCACACACCGGCAGTGTGCCCTCTGCGGCCACAGATGGTGCACGTGAAGGCCCCTCCTCCAGCCTCCCTACGCGCAGCCCCTCCCAACTCCATGGGCACCGGAGCGGGAGTGCTGGGAGATGGAACCGACAGAGCCCACTCAGGACGTCCACGGATGACCAGCAGGTTATCCAACCGGATGGACATATTCACCAGTTGGTCAAAGGTGGTGGTGGCATCCCTGCAGGCCAACTCCCGTCGGACGTCCTCACGTAAGCTGCATCAATAGTGGTCGATGAGGGCCCTGTCGTTCCATCCTACTCCGGCGGCCAAGGTCCGGAACTCCTGTGCAAAATCCTGCCCCATCCCCTGCCTCAAATGGATGAGTCGTTCTACCTTTGGGCAGATGGTCAAAGGCGGCCCAGAAACGGCAGGAAAACTCCTTGAAGTGGTCCAACGCCGTGTCTTCCTCTCCCCACACGGCGTTTGCCCACTCCAGAGCTCACCCCGAGAGGCATGACACGAGGGCATATACTCTCTCCCTTCCTGAGGGAGCTGGGTGAACAGTGGCCAGGTATAGGTCTAGTTGTAAAAGGAACCCCTGGCACTGTGCGGCCATCCCATCATACTCCCTGGGAAGGGAGAGACGCATTCCACTGGAGCTGGATCCGGACAGGACGGGTAGAGATAACCCCGGATGAGCTGGTTGAGGCGCTGGGGAGTCTTCCTGTCTCTCCCAGCGGCCCATGGTCTGGACAACGTGATCCATCATGGCACCGAGATGATGTAGCATAGCCGCATGTTACTGGACGCGTTCCTCAACTCCTCTGACCGGGGCACCTGCTTCTTCTGACTCCATGGTTGGTGTAGGATTCTGTTAGGAGTGTGTATTGGAGGTGCAGTTAGATGCAGGAGAGCAGAGTGTAGTGAACAGAAGCACTTTTTATTCCGGTCAAAATGACAGCACAAAATAACATAAAATGTGCCCAAAACACGGAACATAGACAAAAAGTAATGCGCCTAACAATATCCACAATATCAAAATACACGTACCACAAACAATCTTACACAAAGAGATGATGGGGAAGAGAGGAATAAATATGAAATATGAATTGATTGGGGAATGAAAACCAGGTGTGCAGGGAACAAGACAAAACAAATGGATACATGAAAAATGGAGCGGCGATGGCTAGAAAGCCGGTGATGTCGACCGCCGAACGCCCCCCGAACAGGGAGAGGATCCAACTTCGGCGGAAGTTGTGACAATTTCATAAGTGTCAAAGGCTTTTATTGACAATTACATGAAGTTGATGCAAAGAGTCAATATTTGCAGTGTTGACCCTTC
The DNA here is from genome assembly GCF_036934945.1 of Oncorhynchus masou masou. Classification (NCBI taxonomy): domain Eukaryota; kingdom Metazoa; phylum Chordata; class Actinopteri; order Salmoniformes; family Salmonidae; genus Oncorhynchus; species Oncorhynchus masou. Next base: position 20,650,969 of record NC_088219.1, read on the forward strand.
TTTTTCAAGACCTCTGAAATCCACCCTGGCATGCTGTCAATTAACTTCTGGGCCACATCCTGACTGATGGCATCCCATTCTTTTGTCAGAATTTGTGGGGGTTTGTTTGTCCACCTGCCTCTTAAGGAGTGACCACAAGTTCTCAATGGGATTAAGGTCTGGGGAGCTTCCTGGCCATGGACCCAAAATATCAATGTTTTGTTCCCCGAGACACTTGTTATCACTTTTGCCTTATGTCAAGTGCTCCATCATGCTTGAAAAGGCGTTGTTTGTCACCAAACTGTTCCTGGATGGTTGGGAGAAGTTGTTCTCTGAGGATGTGTTGGCACCATTCTTTATTCACGGCTGTGTTCTTAGGCAAAATAGTGAGTGAGCCCACTCCCTTGGCTGACAAGCAACCCCACAAATGAATGGTCTCAGGATGCTTTACTGTTGTCATGACACAGGACTGATGGTAGCGCTCACCTCGTCTTCTCCGGACAAGATTTTTTTCCGGATGCCCCAAACAATCGGAAAGGGGATTCATCAGAGAAAATGACTTTACCCAAGTCCTCAGCAGTCCAATCCCTGTACCTTTTGTACAATATCAGTCTGTCCCTGTTGTTTTTCCTGGAGAGAAGTGGCTTCTTTGCTGCCTTTCTTGACACCAGGCCATCCTCCAAAAGTCTTTGCCTCACTGTGCATGCAGATGCACTCACACTTGCCTGCTGCCATTCCTGAGCAAGCTCTGTACTGGTGGTGCCACGATCCCGCAGCTGAATCAACTTTAGGAGACGGTCCTGGCTCTTTCTGGACTTTCTTGGGCGCCCTGAAGCCTTCTTCACAACAATTGTACCGTTCTCCTTGAAGTTTTTGATAATCCGATAAATGGTTGATTTAGGTGCAATCTTACTGGCAGCAATATCCTTGCCTATGAAACCTTTTTGTGCAAAGCAATGATGCCGGCACGTGTTTCCTTGCAGATAACCATGGTTGACAGAGGAAGAACAATGATTCCAAGCACCACCTTCCTTCTGAAGCTTCCAGTCTGTTATTCAAACTCAATCTGCATGACAGAGTGATCTCTAGCCTTTTCCTCATCAACACTCACACCTGTGTTAACGAGAGAATCACTGACATGAAGTTACTGGTCCTTTTCTGGCAGGGCTGACATGCAGTGGAAATGTTTTTGGGGGATTCAGTTCATTTGCATGGCAGAGATGGATTTTGCAATTAATTGCAATTCATTGGATCACTCTTCATAACATTCTGGAGAATATGCAAATTGCCGTCATACAAACTGAGGCAGCAGACTTTGTGAAAATGAATATTTGTGTCATTCTCAAAACTTTTGGCCACGACTGTACACAAGAAAAGAACCAATAGAAGCTCTCTTCACAACCTAACAGTTAATCAATCTATCAAATGTATTAATAAAACCCTTTTTGAAAGATGGGTTAACTTCTTGCCATAGTTCATAAAACAAGAGTAGCTTACGTATTTCTATAATTGTCCCGAGGCTATTAAGTTGTATGTCTCACCTCGTCCCTAGGTCAACATGACAGTATACTGTGTTTCCATTATTGGATTAGATCTATGAAATAGTGGGTGCTCATATCCTTCAGATACCAAAATTCCATGCAAATGTGTTGTACAGTATCAACTGAATGAAACTGGCAAACAAATTCAAATCAGTTATGTTTTTAATCAAGAGACCACAAGTAACAGAAAACCAGCAAATCTGTATAAATATTATGCAGTATACTACATATTTAGTTCTGTTCATATACAAGAGTGGGACTTGCTACTGTGGGGCTGCCCTTCATCATACATATCTTCAACAATACTGTCCTCATCTGGGCATGAATTTAGCTCTTCCACAGCTTCAAAGACACCCTGCCCACTCTTCTGGGAAGGCTTTCCACTAGATATAAGAACATTGTTACAGTGATTTGCTTCCATTCAGCCACAAGAGCATTAGTGAGGTCGGGCACTGATGTTGCATGATTAGGCCTGGCTCACAATCGGCGTTCCAATTCATCCCAAAGGTGTTCGATGGGGTTGAGGTCGGAGCTCTGTGCAGCCCAGGTCAAGTTCTTCCACACCGATCTTCAACAATAATTTCTGTATGAACCTCGCTTTGTGCAGGAGGTGCATTGTCATGCAGAAACAGGGAAAGGCCTTACCCAAACTGTTGCCACAAAGTAGGAAGCACAGAATCATCTAGAATGTCATAGTATGGTGAAACTTATAGATTTCCGTTCACTGGAACTAAGGGGCCTAGCCCGAACCATGAAAAACAGCCCCAGACCATTATTCCACCAAACTTTACAGTTGGCACTATGCATTGGGACAGGTAGGGTTCTCCTGGCATCCGCCAAACACAGATTCGTCCCTCTCACTGCCAGATGGTGAAGCGTGATTCATCACTCCAGAGAACACATTTCCACAGCTCCTGAGTGCAATGGCGGCGAGCTTTACACCACTCCAGCCGACACTTGGCATTGCACAAGCTTTACACTACTCCAGCGACGCCTGGCATTGCACACAGTGATCTTAGGCTTGTGTGCGGCTGCTCTGGCCATGAAAACCCATTTCATGAATCTCCTGACAAACAGTTATTGTGCTGACGTTGCTTACAGAGGTAGTTTGAAACTCGGTAGTGAGTGTTGCAACAGAGGACAGATGATTTTTACGCTCTACTCGCTTCAGACTCCGGCGGTCTTGTTCTGTGAGCAGTTTGCATACACTTAGGTTGGAGTCATTAAAACTCGTTTTTCAAACACTCCATAAATTTCTTGTTAACAAACTATAGTTTTGACAAGTTGGTTAGAACATCTACTTTGTGCATGACACAAGTAATTTATCCAACAATTGTTTACAGATTTTTTCACTTATAATTCATTGTATCACAATTCAAGTGGGTCAGAAGTTTACATACACTAAGTTGACTGTGCCTTTAAACAGCTTGGAAAATTCCAGGAAATTATGTCATGACTTTAGAAGCTTCTGACAGGCTAATTGATATTATTTGAGTCAATTGTACCTGAGGTGTACCTGTGGATGTATTTGAAGCCCTAGCTTCAAACTCGGTGCCTCTTTGCTTGACATCATGGGAAAATCAAAATAAATCAGCCAAGACATCTGAAAAGACATTGTAGACCTCCACAAGTCTGGTTCATCCTTGGGAGCAATTTCCAAATGCCTAAAAGGTACCACGTTCATCTGTACAAACAATAGTACGCAAGTATAAACACCATGGGACCACGCAGCCGTCACACGGCTCAGGAAGGAGACGCGTTCTGTCTCCTAGAGATGAATGTACTTTGCTGCGAAAAGTGCAAATCAATCCCAGACCAACAGCAAAGGACCTGGAAGATTCTGGAGGAAACAGGTACAAAAACGTCTATATCCACAGTAAAACGAGTCCTATATCAACATAACCTGAAAGGCCACTCAGCAAGGAAGAGGCCACTGCTCCAAAACCGCCATAAAAAAGCTAGACTACGGTTTGTAACTGCAAATGGGGACAAAGATCGTACTTTTTGAAGAAAGGACCTCTGGTCTGATGAAACAAAAATAGAACTGTTTGGCCATCGTTATGTTTGGAGGATAGAGGGGGAGGCTTGCAAGCCGAAGAACACCATCCCAACCGTGAAGCATGGGGGGTGGCAGCATCATGTTGTGGGGATGCTTTGCTGCAGAAGGGACTGGTGCACTTCACAAAATAGATGGAATCATGAGGTAGGAAAATTATGTGGATGTATTGAAGCAACATCTCAAGACATCAGTCAGGAACTTAAAGCTTGGTCGCAAATGGGTCTTACAAATGGACAATTACCCCAAGCATACTTCCAAAGTTGTGGCAAAATGGCTTAAGGACAACAAAGTCAAGGTATTGGAGTGGCCATCCCATAAAAAATTTGTGGGCAGAACTGAAAAAGCGTGTGCGAGCAAGGAGGCCTACAAACCTGACTCAGTTACACCAGCTCTGTCAGGATGAATGGGTCAAAATTCACCCAACTTATTGTAGGAAGCTTGTGGAAGGCTACTCGAAACGTTTGACACAAGTTAATAGGCGTCCCGCTAGCGGCACACCTCGACAACATCCGGTGAAATTGCAGAGAGCCAAATTAAATTGACAGAAATAGTCGTATTTAACATTCATGAAAATACAAAGTGTCAGACATCAAAATAAAGCTTACATTCTTGATAATCCAGTCGCTGTGTCAGATTTCAAAAAGGCTTTACGGCAAAAGCATACCATGCGATTATCTGAGGACAGCACCCCGCTTACAAAAGCATACAAACATTTAAGCCAAGTAGAGGAGTCACAACAGTCAGAAATAGCGCTAAAATTAATCACTTACCTTTGATCTTCATCTGGTTGCACTCACAAGAGTCCCTGTTACACAATACATGTTTGTTTTGTTCGATAAAGTTCCTCTTTATGTCCCAAAAACTCTGTTTTGTTGGCGCGTTTTGTTCAGTAATCTACTGGCTCAAAGGCGGTCACAATAGGCAGACGAATACATCCTAATAGTACCAGTAAAGTTTGTCGAAACATGTCAAACGATGTTTATAATTTATCATCAGGTTGTCTATTGTCTAAATAATCTATAATATTTCTTCTGGACAATAGAAAGGAATCACAAAGGAAAAACAACGAACGGCAAGCAATCATTCACGCGTGCAAAACAGCTCTGGTTCATTCTACAGTCCACTTCCTCATTTTACAGAATACAAGCCTGAAACAATGTCTAAAGACTGTTGACAACTAGTGGAAGCTATAGGAACTGCAATCTGGGTCCTAACCCATAACATGAAAGAAAGAGGTACATTTGAAAAAAAGAGGTAAATTTGACCCTGTTATGAAAAATCATCTCAGCAAAATTAAAGATGGAGAGAAACATGCTCATTACCTTGGGAAGCACACACAGAATGAGCTGATACAGATTGTGAGTAACAAGATTCTGGAAGCAATAGTGACTCAAGTAAGAGACTCAAAGTATTATCTTGGACTGTACACCTGACATTAGTCACCAGGAGCAAATGTCCATTAATCTAAGAAGCGTGGCTGTAAAGGGAAAGCCAGAGATCAAGGAGGTTACAACAGGCCTGAATCTGTCCACTGTCATCTTAGATAAGCTGAACGAGCTGAAGATTCCATTTGAAGATTGCAGAGGGCAAGCTTATAATGGGACCAACATGAAGCACAAGCACCAAGGAGTACAAGCCAGAGTGCTAAAAAAATCCCAGAGCCGTGTTGGTCCCATGTGGAGCACGTACTCTAAACCTTGTCATTGCAGATGCTGCCAAATCTTCAAAAGATGCAGATGGGTTTTATGGGCATGTGCAAAAGATCTTCACCTTCTTTTCAGCTGGCACACAAAGATGGAGTGTTTTGAAGAACACGTGAACATAACCGTGAAGTCATGGAGTGACACAAGATGGGAGAGTAGGCTCCAAAGTGTTCATGCAATCAGGTATCAGGCTTTTGAGGTTAAGGAGGCATTACTGGAAGTCAGACAGATGATCAATGATCCTGTGGCCAAAGTGGAGGCACAAGCACTCCCTCACTACATACCATCTGTTGGCCCAGACAGCAGCCAAAAGCATTTGTGAAGAAATTAATGTGGAGGCTGTTCTGAAAGAGAAGAGACTGAGAAACAGCAAGAGGCATTTCAGCTATGAGGCTCCTGATGAACCCGTGACTGATGCACTGAAAACCCTTGAAGTCAACTACTTCAACATTGTGGTCGACTCTGCTGTGACATCCATGGATGAGAGATTTGAAACACTCAAACAGGTGAAAGTGAATATGGAGTGCTGCTGAACATCAGCACTGCCTCAGTGAATCTTTAAAGGTTCACTGCATGGAAGTTAAACACTCTAACCTTCTGAGATGACTGTGACATCAGTGGAATGGATCTGGTACACGAGACTCAGAATTTACCTAATCTGCCATCAGATAAGATGACTGCCTTTGAGCTGCTTTCCTTTCTCTGTGAGAAAAACCTGGAGGAACTCTATCCTAATCTTTGGAAAGCCCTAGGAATTGCAGGCACCCCACCAGTAACAGTAGCATCGGCAGAGAGGAGCTTTTCAAAATAAAAGCTCATCAAAAGCTACCTGAGGTCTTCCATGTCACAGGAACGTTTGAGTGGTCTGGCCATCATGAGCATAAATCATGACGTGGGGATACTCATGTCTTATGATGACATCATTGATGATTTTGCCTCAAGAAAGTCCAGAAGAGGAATATTTTGATGGTAAGATTTTAATTTAAACATTCAAATGTTTACACACTTAGTAACATTTAAGATTGTGTGGCAGAAGTGAATTTGTGTAAATGACTGCTTAACTAACTATGTGACATACGTTCTCAATTTCTTCCAGAAAGTCCAGATAGACTGGTGCCTGTGCTGATGCTGAAAATGCCCAGGCTGTAGAGGGAACCAAAGGTAATCATACAGCTGTATAGGTTTTATTTGACTATTTTGAGACATATGGCTGCAGCCATAGTCTATAGGCTTATGTTTACATAGCATAGACAAAGCTAATTGTATAATATTGTGAGGAATGGACTAACTACAAGGCAGAAGAGCCAAAGCCCAGTGTTATATTTTATTATTTTCTACATTTTATATTTTCTACAATTTCTTGTTAATGTTAAGTGAATACTATCTTACGATTCTATAAAAAAATACTATATTCAATAAATATTGTTTGTTTGTACCTCGTTCTGTAGAGGTCAACTTATTCTTAGACCGACAGATGGAGCAAACTGTTCTAAAGGAGGGAGGATTGTAGTGGGAGCCCTGAGGTGTCAGGTGTAACTGTGTGGCAATGGCAAATGGTTTACATGGCTCATGTGTCAGGTTGGAGAGCCCCTTAGCAGAATTTCGCTTAGGGCCCCAGAGAGGTCAGGACCGGCTCTGCTCATATTGGATACAGCATTTATTTATATGTTTCAACATTCTCTGAAAAACAAACTTTTCCAGGAATTTTAAGAAATTGGGCGATAATTTGTAAAAGATCTTGGATCCCCAGATTGATGAAGGTCGATAATTTTGGAAATGTTCAAATCTTTAGGAACAATACCAGTTTGCATAGATTTCTTGAAGATACACAGTACCTGTCAAAAGTTTGTGGTTAAGGGCACTGTACTGCAGGGCCAGCTGTGCCACCAAAGGCTCTGGGTTCACGCCCAGGCTCTGTCGTAACCGGCCGCGACCGGGAGGTCCATGGGGCAACGCACAATTGGCATAGAGTCGTCCGGGTTAGGGAGGGCTTGGCCGGTAGGGATATCTTCGTCTCATCGCGCACCAGCGACTCCTGTGGTGGGCTGGGCGCAGTGCGCGCTAACCAAGGTTGCCAGGTGTACAGTGTTTCCTCCGACACATTGTTGTGGCTGGCTTCCAGGTTGGATGCGTGCTGTGTTAAGAAGCAGTGCGGCTTGGTTGGGTTGTGTATCGGAGGACGCATGACTTTCAACCTTCGTCTCTCCCGAGCCCGTACAAGAGTTGTAGCGATGAGACAAGATAGTAGCTACTAACAATTGGATACCACGAAATTGGGGAGAAAAAGGGGGTAAAATTACAAATTAAAAATTAAAAAAAAAGTTTGGACAAACCTACTCCTTCAATGGTTTTTCTTTATTTGTACTATTTTCCACATTGTAGAATAGTATTGACGACATCAAAACTATGAAATAACACATATGGAATAATGTAGTAACCAAAAAAGTGTAAACAAATAAAAATATATTATATATTTGAGATTCTTCACAGTAGCCACCATTTGCCTTGATTACATATTTGCACACTATTGACATTCTCTCAACCAGCATCATGAGGTAGTCACCTGGAATGCATTTCAATTAACAGGTGTGCCTTGTTAAAAGTTAATTTGTGGAATTTCTTTCCTTCTTAATGCATTTGTGTTGTGTTGTAACAGGGTAGGGTTGGTATACAGTAGATAGCCACATTTGGTAAAAGACCAAGTCCATATTATGACAAGAACAGCTCGAATAAGCAAAGAGAAATTTACAGTCCATCATTACTTAAAGACATGAGGGTTAGACAACCTGGAAAATTTCAATAACTTTGAAAGTTTCTTCAAGTGCAGAGGTAAAAACTATCCAGCGCTATGATGAAACAAGACTCAGGGTTACCTCTGCTGCAGGGGATAAGTTCATTATTATTTATCTTCATATGGCTGCAGGGGCAGTATTGAGTAGCTTGGATGAAAAGGTGCCCATTGTAAACGGCCAGCTCCTCAGTCTCAGTTGCCAATATATGCAGATTATTATTAGTATTGGATAGAAAACACTCTAAAATTATAGTTTCAGGCTTTTATTTTGAAAAATGAGCCAGAATGATAACATCGCGTCAAGTGGTCACATGAGTTTTGCTTGCGCAACAGAATTTGGACAGCCATTGTTTTCCCCTCTCCTACTGTGAAAGACATTTGCGGTTGATATATTATCGATTATATATTTTAAAAACAACCTGAGGATTGATTATAAAAAACATTTGACATGTTTCTGTGGACATAATGGAAACTATTTGGAATTTTAGTCTGTGTTGTCATGACCGCTCTTTCCTGAACATAACGCGACAAACAAACAGAGGTATTTTGGATATAAAAATCATCTTTATGGAACAAATGGAACATTTGTTGTGTAACTGGGAGTCTCGTGAGTGAAAATATCCGAAGATCATCAAAGGTAAACAATTAATTTGATTGCTTTTCTGATTTTCGTAACTGAGCTACCTGATGCTAAGTGTACTTAAGGTTTTATTGTGCAATTGATAAACTTACACAAACGCTTGGATTGCTTTCGCTGTAAAGCATAATTTCAAAATCTGACACGACAGGTGGATTAACAAAATGCTCAGCTGTGTTTTCCTATATTGCACTTGTGATTTCATGAATATAAATATTTATTGTATGTAGCGCTATGCTATTCAGCGGTTGTTGATGACACTTATCCCGATAGGGGGATTGCAGCCATAACAGGTTATTTTATATTTAACCTTTTTAACTAGGCAATTTGGTTAAGAACAAATTCTTATTTACAATGACTGCCTACACTGGCCAAACCCGGACAATGCTGGGCCAATTGTGAGCAACCCTACGGAACTCCCAATCACAACCAGTTGAGATACAGCCTGGAATCGAACCAGGGTGTCTGTAGTGATGCCTCAAGCACTGAGATGCAGTGCCTTAGACAGCTACGCCATTTGGGACCACATTAGAGTTACCAGCCTCAGAAATCTGCAATTAACTGCATCTCAGATTGTAGCCCAAATAAATGTTTCACAGAGTGCAAGTAACAGACACATCTCAACATCAACTGTTCAGAGGAGACTGCGTGAGTCAGGCCTTCGTGGTTGAATTGCTGCAAAGAAACCACTACTAACGGACACCAGTAAGAAGAAGAGACTTGCTTGGGCCAAGAAGCAGGAGCGACAATGGAAATCTGTCCTTTCGTCTGATGAGTCCAAATTGGAGATTTTTGGTTCCAACCGCCGTGAGACGCAGAGTAGGTGAACGGATGATCTCCGCACATGTGGTTCCCACCGTGAAGCATGGAGTAGGAGATGTGATGGTGTGGGAGTTCTTTGCTGGTGACATTGTCAGTCATTTATTTAGAATTCAAGGCACACTTAACCAGCATGGCAACCACAGAATTCTGCAGCAACATGCCATCGCATCTGGTTTGCGCTTAGTGGGACTATCATTTGTTTTTCAACAGGACAATGACCCAGAACACACCTCCAGGCTGTGTGAGGGCTATTTGACCAAGAAGGAGAGTGATGGAGTGCTGCATCAGATCACCCAACCTCAACCCAATTGAGATGGTTTGGATGAGTTGAACCTCAGAGTGAAGGAAAAGCAGCCAACATGTGCTCAGTATACGTGGGAACTCCTTCAAGACTGTTGAAAAAGCATTCCAGTTGACTACCTCATGAAGCTGGTTGAGAGAATGCCAATAGTGTGCAAATTTGTCCAAAGGGTGGTTACTTTGAGAAACCAGTCAGTATCTAGTGTGACTATTATTTGCCTCATACAACGCGACACATCTCCTTCACATAGAGTTGATTTTGGGCTGTGGAATGTTGTCCCAATGCTCAATGGGTGACATGCTCAATGGGTGACATGTCTGGTGAGTATGCAGGCTATGGAAGAACTGGGACATTTTCAGCTTCCAGGAATTGTGCACAGAGCCTTGCAACGTGGGGCTGTGGTCAGCATTCAACACCATAGTACCCTCCAAGCTCATCATTAAGCTTGAGGCCCTGGGTCTCAACCCTGCCTTGTGCAATTGGGTCCTTGACTTTCTGACAGGCCACCCCCAGGTGGTGAAAGTAGGAAACAACATCTCCACTTTGCTGATCCTCTACACTGGGGCCCCACAAGTGTGCGTGCTCAGCCCCTCCAGTACTCCCTGTTCATCCATGACTGCATGACCATGCACTCAATCAACAAGTTTGCAGACAACACAACAGTGGTGGGCTTGATTACCAACAATGACAAGACAGCCTGAGAGTGGTGTCAGAAAAACAACCTCTCACTCAACGTCAACAAAACAAAGGAGATGATTGTGGACTTCAGAAAACAGCAAAAGGAGCACCCCCATATCCACATCAACGGGACAGCAGTGGAAAAGGTGACAAGTTTTAAGTTCCTCGGCATACACATGACCGACAAACTGAAATGGTTCAACCACACAGACAGTGTGTTTGAAGAAGGCGCAACAGTGCCTCTCCAACCTCAGGAGGCTGAAGAAGTTTGGTTTGTCACCTAAAATCCTCACAAACTTTTACAGATGCACAATTGAGAGCATCCTGTCGGACTGTATCACTGCCTGGTACGGAAACTGCACCTCCCACAACCACAAGACTCTCCAGAGGGTAGTACGATTTGCACAATGAATCACCAGGGAAAACTAACTGCCCTCCAGGTCACCTACAGCGCCCAATGTCACAGGTAGGCCAAAAAGATCTTCAAGGACAACAACCACCCGAGCCACTGCCTGTTCACCCCAATACCATCCAGAAGGCGAGATCAGTACAGGTGCATCAAAGCTGGGCCCGAGAGACTGAAAAACAGCTTCTATCAGCAGCCATCACTAACACAGAGAGGATTTTGCTTACATACAGACGTGAAATCATTGGCCACTTCAATGAATGGATCACTAGTCATTTTAATAATGCCACTTTAATAATGTTTACATATCTTACATTACTCATCTCATATGTATACTGTATTTTATACCATTTATTGCATCATGCCTATGCTGATCGGTCATCGCTCATCCATGTATTTATATTTACACCACCGTTCAAAAGTTTGGGGCCACTTAGAAATGTCCTGGTTTTTGAAAGAAAAACACATTTTTTGTCCACTAAAATAGCATAAAATTGATCAGAAATACAGTGTAGACATTGTCAATGTTTCTAAATGACTTTTGTAGCTGGAAACGGCTGATTTTTTAATGGAATATCTATATAGGAGTACAGAGGCACATTATCAGCAACCATCACTACTATGTTCCAATGGCACATTGTGTTAGTTAATCCAAGTTCATCATTTTAAAAGGCTAATTGATCATTAGAAATTCCATTTGCAATTATGTTGGCACAACTGAAAAATGTTGTGCTGGTTAAAGAAGCAATAAAACTGGACTTCTTTAGACTTTACTGAGTATTTGGAGCATCAGCATTTGTGGGTTTGATTACAGGTTCAAAATGGCCAGAAACAAAGGACTTTCTTCTGAAACTCGTCAGTCTATTCTTGTTCTGAGAAATGAAGGCTATACCATGTGAGAAATTGCCAAGAAACGGAAGATCTCGTACAACGCTGTGTACTACTCCCTTCACAGAACAGCGCAAACTGGCTCTAACCAGAATAGAAAGAGGCGTGGGACGCCCTGGTGCACAACTGAGCAAGAGGACAAGTACATTAGAGTGTCTAGTTTGAGAAACAGATTCCTCACAAGTCCTCAACTGGCAGCATCACTAAATAGCACCCGCAAAACACCCGTCTCAATGTCAACCGTGAAGAGGCAACTCAGGGATGCTGGCCTTCTAGGCAGAGTTGCCAAGAAAAAGCCGTATCTCAGACTGGCTAATAAAAAGAAAAGATTAAGATGGGCAAAATAACTCAGACACTGGACAGAAGAACTCTGCCTAGAAGGCCAGGACAGAGGAACTCTGCCTAGAAGGCCAGTTGCCTCTTCACTCTTAACTGGTGTTTTGCGGGTTCAATGAAGCTGCCAGTTGAGGACTTGTGAGGCACCTGTGTTGATTTCTATAATTATGCTATATAGTACTGTTGTTACTATGAAAGAAAATACAATAGGAAAGATTTTTCCCCAAAAAATGTTGATATATGTTCAAAATCCAAATACAGAATGTGTGTACAAAAGGTCCCTTACAGTACATATGCATAAATTATTGGGGAGGACAATATCCCCCACAATAGTATACACAATGGTTGAAGTTGTTACATTTTTAATTCAAATCTCCCTACCATCATATCTAAGCCAACATGACACCAACATCGATGAAAATGTGCAAATCAACTTGATTGGGGGTACACAGCACTGTCATGTGTGCTCCCTCTCCGGCCTCTAGGTCACCAGGCTGCTCGTTAAGGCGCACACCTGTCACCATCGTTACGTGCATTAGCGCAATAGGACACTCACCTGGACTCCATCACCTCCTTGATGACCTGCCCTTTATATGTCACTCCCCTTGGTTCCTTCCCCAGGCGTCATTTTTTCTGTTTCAGTTTCATGTCTGTGCATTGTTCGTGTTTCTTGTTTTGGATTATGTTGCATTTTTATTTAATTTTCATGAAATCACAAGTGCAATATACCAAAACACAGCTTAGCTTGTTGTTAATCCACCTGGTGTGTCAGATTTCAAAAAATCTTTACGGTGAAAGCAAACCATGCGATTATGTGAGGACAGCTCTCAGCAGACAAAACATTACAAACAGCTAGCAGCAAAGTAGATTGGTCACGAAAGTCAGAAAAGCAATTAAATGAATCGCTTACCTTTGATGAACTTCTTATATTTGCACTCACGAGACTACCAGTTACACAATAAATGTTTGTTTTGTTCCATAAAGATTGTCTTTATATCCAAAAACCTCCATTTGGTAGGCTTGTTTTGTTTAGTAATCCCAGGCTTGTGCAGGTCGCGACGGGCAGACGAAAATTCCAAATAGTATCCGTAAAGTTCGTAGAAACATGTCAAACATTTTTTATAATCAATGCTCAGGTTGTTATTACAATAAATAATCGATAATATTTCAACCGGACGGTAAACTTTTCAATACAAGAGAGAAAGAAAAGGTCTCGCTCCAGTGGTGGGCGTATGAACAAATCTAAGGACATCTGGCTATCCACTGACGCGATGTGATCATTCTCACAATTTTTTTCAGAATAAAAGCCTGAAACTATGTCTAAAGACTGTTCACACCCTGTGGAAGCCATGGGGAAAGGAATCTGGTTGATATCCCTTTAAATGGAAGATTGCAATGGAACAGAGTAGTTTCAGAAAAACAGCACTTCCTGGTTGGATTTTCCTCAGGTCTTCGCCTACAAAATCAGTTCCGTTATACCCACAGACAATATTTTGACAGTTTTGGAAACTTTAGAGTGTTTTCTATCCTAATCTGCCAATTATATGCATATTCTAGCTTCTGGGCCTGAGAAATAGGCAGTTTACTTTGGGAACGCTTTATATCCAAACATCAAAATACTGCCCCCTTGCTTCAAGAGGTTTAACAAACTCACTCCCTGAACTTTCTTCCAGACTCTCATCGCACATCATTACAGAATGACGCCTCACCAAAGGGAAGTATCAGGGATTTGTTTTGTTTTTGTGTTGGAGGTGATGTCGGGTCTGGGTGTCAGGACCAAGGCAACCAAGGAGGTCTCAGTCGGCTCATCAGGCTCTCACTCCTCAGCCGGTTCATCAGATTTCTGCGCCTCAGCCGAGGCGACCAGTACGCTCCTGATCCCCGGGATCGTCCCTGTGGTTGGCGTCCTGCCGCTGGAGCCGAATGCTAGGTTGCCATGCTCCTGCGCCTCAGCTGGATCGACAGGTTCCTGCGCCTTAGCAGAGGTGTCCGCTCCTGATCCTCGGGATCGTCATCTTGGTCGTCAATCAACGACGATCCCGAGGATCAGGCTGGAGCCGCACGTCAGGGAGGGGGTACTGTCACGTGTGCTTCCTCTCCAGCCTCTAGGTCACCAGGCTGCTCGTTAAGGCGCACACCTGTCACCATCGTTACAGGCATTAGCGCAATATGACACTCACCTGGACTCCATCACCTCCTCCACCTCCTTTACCTGCCCTGTATATGTCACTCCCCTTGGTTCCTTCCCCAGGCATCATTTTTTCTGTTTCAGTTTTATGTCTGTGCATTGTTCGTGTTTCTTGTTTTGTATTATGTTGCCTTTTTTCATTAACTACCTCACTCGCTGAACTTGCTTTCCGACTCTCAGCGCACATCGTTACAAACACACTCACCGTCTCGTCATGAGCCGTCAGGTTATTACCGAGAACCACATATCGGATTTTTAACAGGGTCATTAGCATTAGAAAAAATAAAATTTCTTGCCCAGACATAGCTCAATATCTAGGCATCGGATAAGAACGAGACTACAGCATCCATAAAGTGACCATTAGACTTGCCACCTATCGGACTGAATACTTCTGTAGGGGCAACAGTTTTGATTAAATAAAAATGTTTTGCTCTCACATGCTAATTTCTGTCCATTAAGAACCAACAATGTGCTACCTTTTTGTATCATTTCTGACAATGCTAGCATCTTTTCAGCCGACTCTAAGAGTTCTAAACTGGACCAAAGCATTTGGGTTGTGCAGCAATAGCACTGGTAGCTGGCTAACACCAGTCGGATGAGAGGCAAGCTACAAGCAAAGGAAGCTAACTATATTTTGCTATGGAAGGTTTTTCACATGGCTGAAGTCATCTGTGTAAACTGTTGGCCTTGACTCTTAAGTGTAATCAGAGCACAAGCAAGTAAGATAGTGAATGTCATTGGCTGCTATAGCCAGCTAGCTACAAACCAACAAGGCTGTAACATTAGCTGTACGGACAGATCGCGATGCACAACTCAATGTTGACAATATCTCCAACATTCTTGCACAAAGCACAGCTAACTAAGTACACATTTTGGGAAATGTGTGCTGAATGATTAACACAGTGTCAAGTTACTGCTGTGTACCGGAGTCCTCCTAGCTAGCTATCTAGCTAACACACAGTGTCCATCACTCCTGCCTGCTGAACACCTTCCCTCGCCATTGTCATAAGAACTGCGGGAAAGTACAGCCCGACTGGTTGGTGCAAAGGACAATGTCTACCAGTGGCTATCGTTAGCTAGCTACCTATACCGCTTGCTGTGCACCAGAGTCCTAGCCAGCAAACAGTGTCCTTTGCTAACGCCTGCCCACATTAACCGAACTGAGGGAAACCATTGCCTGACATGAGGGGCAAAGGAAATCATCTACCGTTGTCCCTAGCTACCGGTGTTGTTGCCCCTAACTCTTCTGTGGAGTTTATCAGTAGCAACTGCTGCATTTTCATACTTTTTTGTACTGGTCCTTCGTGGAAATCAAACCCACAACCCTGGTGTTGCAAGCACCATGCTCTACCAACTGAGCCACACAGGATGTTGGCATCCAACATTATAGCGCATTACCGCCACCTACTGCACTGGAACGCTCATGAATTTTCTTTTGCCATTTGTCATTATTGTGTATTTTTACTTTACTCGTATTACTGTGTTATACTGTATTATAATGTTGCAGAATAATTTTGCATAATCACCTTCCGGTGTAAAACTATGTTTTAAATGAGAAGTAGGCACTAGTCTGAAGCCGGAAAAGAGAGGAATTTGGACACCTACTAACCCCAACAAATTATTTTATGAAAGAAAAAAAAT
Source organism: Oncorhynchus masou masou (assembly GCF_036934945.1). NCBI lineage: Eukaryota > Metazoa > Chordata > Actinopteri > Salmoniformes > Salmonidae > Oncorhynchus > Oncorhynchus masou. The sequence continues at coordinate 20,666,939 of NC_088219.1, forward strand.
CTCAAAACATGTATTGCTAAATAAAAAAGGTTTAAGTAAATACATACAGGCATCACATTACTACAAGACAAAACAGCTCGCTCAATCAAGAATGGTGGCTTGTTTTCATATAACAAAAAAAACTTGAAAGGGTAGTGGAATGGGATTAGTGTCGTGTATGAAGAATCCAATACTTGAACTTGTCTGGGGTACAAATGTTTGAGATGGTTTGAATCCTAAGAAACCTGCATACACATTGTTTGAAGTAATAGACCAACATAGCTACTGTAGTAGGTCAGAGCTGTGTGCTGAAAAACCTTTGTAGAGCACAAAATGTTGTGTTTTTAAAACATACATTGTGATGGAAACTCAAAACAGACTTAATATATTTTAAACGTTAGCATGACTAGGATTAGTCTGTGCACTTACAAATTAAAAAAGGTCAGCACGCACATGAATATGATTTGCAATTGAAGCTTCTATTGAATATGATTGGCAATAGAAGATTCCATTTCAAATCATGTTCAAATGAGTTCTGGCCTTTCACCATTTTTTATATGATTGATACATTTGTTCCAAGCAACCCACATTACTTGTTTATACAAGAGGATTTAGAGTTAAGCATCTTCTCTGTCTTTACTTAGTGTGTGTACTTACCTCTACATTTTTCATTAGTCAAAATACTCTTTCCTAACCTGTTGATTGGAACTGGGCAAAGAGGTCACTCGTATAGTAGTGTTGGTGTTGGCAGAACATAGGGCATGTTCTAGACCTCACATTGGATGAAGTGCCATTTATTGTCTTGCTTGTTTGTTGGGGTGTGTAATCCTTGGCTTTAATGCCTGTCTGAATAACATAGATTACAATGGACTTGATGGATGGTCTCTGTGGTGCTGAGTTTGTGGTGTTTTGGTTCCCAACAGCTATAGTACATTGAATTGAGCTGTGCATTACTACTGTTCCTGTGCCTTCATCTCATTCAGAAGATACAATTGACAAAACTCCAAAAGAAATACAGTATATTAGAATGTTTACCTGGGATGATTTTCTAACACTTGAACAATAGACTGTGCTCATATTTGCTTACATAACATTTTACCAGTGTATTTTGTCTTTGCAGGAATCTCAAGTCATGATTGGCCAGCAGCAGCTTCTCCTCCTGTGGGCATGGACGTTGCTGGTGGCAGCGCTGTACCCAGGTGCCCTATGCAAACGTGAGGTGGATTCAGGGGTTGGGGAAAGAATGTACAGGGATTTTTTTTTAACCTTTATTTAACTCGGCAGGTCAGTTAAGAACAAATTCTTATTTTCAATGACGGCCTACCAAAAGGCAGAAGGCCATCTGCGGGGACGTGGACTGGGATTAAAAGTACATTTTCATTAAAATATAGGCCAAACACAGATCACGACAAGAGAGACAACACAACTCTACATAAAGAGAGACCTAAGACAACAACATCAGCAGCACAACATGGTAGCAAAACAAGAGGCAAAGCACCCACCTCCAAGAGCGGTGGGTCCTCCAGACAGGGGCTGAAGATGGCAGGGGCAGCAGCCGCCGGGGCACTGGGTGGAGCTGCCATTGAATACGGGCTGGGGTCACTCGGTAGGCCAAGACATGGCTACGGGGGGCGTGGGTATGGCTACGACGCATTCTCGTCTGAAATTCTACAATCCTGAAAGCCAAGTGCTTCACAACCAGTCTGACTGGCGCCGCTACAGAAACGCTGCTGGCCCCGGACATGGCCCCATGAGTAACATCCTCCTCACACTGGGATCAATGGTACCTTTCTTTTTTGGGGACTGGATAAGGGGAATCTGGTCATAAATAATTTCCTAGGAAGTAGATTCTATCTGAATTACTGGTCCGAAAGACCAGTGAGTGGACTTCAAAACTATTTTAAATAAGTCCTGATCTTGTTGTCCTTTGGCATAGGCCCACCACCACCTTTACAAAGCTATACTCATTGGAACGTCATTACGGATGGGGGCTCCTATCTTATTGTGTTGTAAAATCATGTGTCACTTGTTACTGTCAAAATGGACTGTGCTAGATCCTTTTTCAGCTTCATCCACTGTAATAACTGGATGAACTAAGGTAGGAGGCTGCAAACAATACATGTTCCTATCAACATCTATTTTGCTGTGATTTTGCTAATGTTATTACTCATATTTGGCCATGGCAATAAATGTGTGATTATTCACTAGCTTTTATATCTGCAAATAGCAAACATTTGTTTTTGTAACCCATATTAAAGTAATATCAACCAAATGAATATTATTTTCTATGGATTTGGTAATATGGGATTCTTCATAATACTGGCTTTACCTACTCTGGTCCACTAATAAAATATAGATTTTTGTGTGTGTGTGTCACGCCTTAGAGAGCCGTTTTATTTGGTTAGGTCAGGGTGTGATTTAGGGTGGGCATTTTATGTTGTTTGTTTCTATGTTTTGGCCGGGTTTGGTTCTCAATCAGGGACAAATGTCTATTGTTGTCTCTGATTGGTAATCATACTTAGGCAGCCTTTTTTCCTTTTGGTGGTTGTGGGTAGTTGTCTTCGTTTGTGCATGTAAAGCCTTACGGAACTTCACGGTCGTTTTTTGTTGTATTATTGTTTTGTTGGCGACATTTGCAAAATAAAGAAAAATGTACACTCACCACGCTGCACCTTGGTCCATTCCATACGACGATCGTGACAGTGTGTGTTGCTTTATTCCGTTCATTATGATGCATGTGACAGTAGTTAAGTTCAGGACCATATAGAGACAACATGGATAAGTAAAGGGGAGCAGTAAATATGAAATGAAAAGTGTTTCCCCTCTACATTTGGATTCAAAGAAACAATAAAAGAATGTAAGGAAAACTCACAACATAGTACTTTCAAATATAAGCCTTGTGTACAAGGCTTCTGCGAAGAGAAAACATGATTTTATTTTAAAAGTATCCCAGAAACACAAAAACTGGTTTAGATTTAATAATAGGGCCTTAGTTCACAAAAAATACATGTTTTCGTGTATGAGATGAGTTGAGATCTTTGTGTTCTGTTGTAAAGATAGCTTAAGGATCATTTAATAGACAGTAACGGGAATTGTAATGCTGCCAACTTGCAGGCAGAAACCCTGTCTGTTCGATTTTCTCACACTGTAGTGACTGTTCTGTAACAATTTCCCTTGAGGCAATTAGACTCCTAGCAACAGATGTGTCTCTAAAAGCTTCAATGTGCTCTGTGAGATTGTCACTGTAACTGCCCTCATGTTTTCTAAAAAGAGAGAATGGCCGATCATGTGATATATTTTGTTTTTATTCATCCTGTACCACATGTACCTTGAAAATGGAAGAAGACTTTTGCAATATTTAAATGCCAAGTAATATTCACCATTTAGTTCTAGCATGGCAAAGGGGTTATTTTAAATTTCCAAAACACATTAAACCATTTATGTTCATCACTAAATACACGCTTGGGAAAAAAGGAAAAGAAGAGTCGTTTATATCCATTCGGCAAGATAAATAAGTGCACTTCTGATAACCAGGGAACAGGAGGAAATGGAGAGGGAGACTAGATGGGGAGGTAGAGAGGTATGGGACAAGAGAGAACTAAAGAAAAATAGGAACAGGCAACTTTAAAACCAATTGCTGAAGACCACATAAGATGGATTCTTTACAGTACAAATATAAATATCACAGTAGAGTATATTGTACTGTTTAGTTCACCAAAAAATGATTCTGAGCAAATTGATTTCCAGCTAATATCTGGCATACAGGCGACAATGCTTTATGTACTTCATGTGGAACCACACTGGCAAAAAAGACACTGAATACCCAGAGTCAGATGATAGTTGCCTCATCACATAATAACACATAAGAGTTTACAATTGGCTAAAATGTAAATTGGTTAGTGCCTACGTACAACCTGATAGATATGCAGAGTCAATAGTAAGCTTTATACTGTATGTACTTGTAATGTTTGTGTGTTAGTGTTTTATACAGAGATATCGTAATAGATGCAGAGATACAATATTAAAGCATCATGCATTTGCCATGACCTGAACAAATTAGTGTTTTGCAGAACAAAATACAATGATCAACAGAGTATTCTACCAGAAACTGCTCTGAAAAAAAATGCAATAGAAAGAAGTCTAGAAGTACTACAGTGAAGATCCAAATTGACAGATCAGTGCAAATGTTAGAGACACAAATGAGATGGGCCAATAGACAAACAGTAAAACTATGTTTAAGCTCAAATGGCACCATAAAATGTGGAGGAAATGGACCTTATCGTGCACCCGTGTCCCTGGAAGTTATTTTCCACTTGCTTCCTTACCATCATGACCACTGATAAGTGAAAGTACTGGTTATATCTCCACCTTACTTAATTAACCTATCCGTACAAGATATCAGTGGCATGATGAGAAAGGGGGACTATGAAATGAAGCTATTCCAGACGACTGGGACACACCTACTATATGTCTCAGTGTAGTAGAAGAGTGCTGCTCAGGACCATGAGGAGACTGGTTATCAACTGTAGCAGCCCCTGACCGAGGGGGGTGCTGCGACTGTTCAGATTTTTGTTGTTGTTGTTGTTGTTGCCGCTGCTGCGTTCGGCTGTCTGCTTCTCTAGGAAGCGCTCTGAGTGGTTTATGTACAGCTCCACACACTTCCGGTTCTTCAGCTGCTCCACCAATGCAGGGTAACCAATCTCTTCAATGCTCACTGTGGGGCCATCAGCCTCTTCCTTACCCTCTCCAGCTATCTCGCCAGGGGCAGGGGTGAGAGGCTTCACTTTGTCTGTTCCCTCCTGGTTGCTCGCTGGACTGCTGTTCCCCACCTCAGGAGTGATGGGCATGCTCTGGCTGTTGGCTCCCTGAGGGTTGTTCTTCTGGTTGTTAGGTGTGGCCTGGGAGTCTCTGCCCTGGTCCTGCAGAAGGTCATTCCTCTTCATGCAGGTATCCATGAAGCTGTCGTAGGACTCTGCCCGTGGAGGTACTTTGTAGGTGTAGTCCCGGCCATAGTCATTTTCGTCTGTGGAGCGTTCGCCGTATTTTCTGTACATGTAGTTGTTGTAGGACTGCTCTTCCTGAGGGTTGCGGAAGTTGAAGTTTGGACGAGGGAAACGACCAAGGCCATAGCCAATCGCCATCCCTGCCACGGCCCCAACCCCTGCAGCCATAAAAGCCTTCTTAGCAAACCCCTTGGACTGAGTAGAGGGGTACTGCCCCATTCCCTGAACTGAACGTGAGAAGGGAGAGCCACCTCCCATACCTCCGTGCCCACCTCCATAACCATAGCCTCCACCATAGCGGGGACTGAGGATCTTATTGTTTGGGTTCCAGTTGGGTTGGTAACCTCCTCCCATCCCTCCACCAGGGTGGCCCCCTGCCTGCCCCCAGCCAGTATTTCCCCCTCTTACTGGGTAACCTCCAGCAGGGTAACCTCCAGCTGGGTATCCCGGATTGACTCCTCCTCTCCCTGGGTTCTGATTGGGGTAGCCTCCTGCTGCAGGATAACCACCCGCGGCGGGGTAACCTCCAGCTGCTGGGTTCTGGTTAGGATATCCCCCAGGATTTGCCCGGCCTGGATACTGCTGATTGGGGTAACCACCTGCTGCAGGATAGCCACCAGCAGCAGGGTTCTGGTTAGGATATCCCCCAGGATTTGCCCGGCCTGGATACTGCTGGTTGGGATAACCACCTGCTGCAGGATAGCCACCAGCGGCTGGGTAACCTCCAGCTGCAGGGTTCTGGTTTGGATATCCCCCAGGATTGGCTCTGCCTGGAGACTGCTGATTGGGGTAACCACCTGCTGCAGGATAGCCACCAGCAGCAGGGTTCTGGTTAGGATATCCCCCAGGATTTGCCCGGCCTGGATACTGCTGGTTGGGATAACCACCTGCTGCAGGATAGCCACCAGCGGCTGGGTAACCTCCAGCAGCAGGGTTTTGGTTAGGATATCCTCCTTGGTTGGTTCCCCGGCCTGGATACTGCTGGTTGGGGTTTCCACCTGCTGCAGGGTATCCACCGGCTGGGTTCTGATTCTGATTGGTACCTCTCCCTGGATAACTACCTCCTGCTGGGTACGGGTTGGGGTTCCTATTGGGGCTTTGGGGTTGTCTAGGGTAGCTTCCCGTCTGTGTGTTTGATGTTTTCGACGGCTTTTTGTCTGAGCCCCTGTTGCTGGATGATGTCTTTTTGCTGCTGCTGCTGCTGCCACTTCTCTTGGCCCACGTAGAGTCAGTATGAAGCAGAACCAGGAGGACAAGAGACACCAGGGCCAGCTCACACAGCTTTCCCATGATGACTGCCCTGGGGGAAAAATATGGTGATGTCATTAACAGTAAGTACTTGGACTTGGTCCAATCGTTTTTCTGAAGCCTCATCTAATTATTCCTGTTTACTTAAATCTGAGCTAACCATCTCATGTCACTGACACTCCTGTCATGGACTGTATAATTTATTTGCTTAATTCGTTTTCTGGATATCAAGTATAAGCCAACGCCTACCATATTATGTTCTGGAAGATTATCCTTAAAAGTAGCCTAACAGAAAATACATGTAACGTAATATTATTAGGGATAAAATTTTCCCTGAATGTTCAATACGCTGTATAGAATTCCAGAAAATTCCAGTAGTTAATCCTATATTTTGTAGCTTTTATTTAGGCCAATCAGTAAACTAAACATAATAAAGAAAATAGGCTACCACGGTGGAATAAAAGACAACACATATCCAGGGGCAGCTTGGATGTTTTATGAAAAATAAAATATGACATAGGCTACATATAACTAGACGTGAAGGCAAATTAGACTATATGCGCAGTTCTATTTTTCAGAACCTGACCCGTTATTCGCATAAATGTAATGGTCTTATTCAATAAAATGGCGCTCTAGCACTCTCACGCAGAACAGCCCGGGCTGTATGGCCACTTGATACCCCTTTACAACTAATGTGAATATCGTAAAATAACCTACCGTTGGAGATTCGAGACGATTTTGTTCGTGTAGAAAGGTTGTATTTTTCATCCGTTTCTCTGTTATGGTTCTGTGTCGTTCGCTCACTGCATTCATTCGGAGGGGAGGGGTTCCTATTTATCATGGATCACCGAACATGAATGACGTAGCCAGGCTAGCCTCTCATCATAGCAATCCTAGCTAAAATACAACATTTTCTTACCTTAAAATATAGTTCAATTTATTTTTGTAAGACAATTAAATACTCTACCAACGAAAAAGCTGTTAGAATTACAAATGTGTGTATGTCCCTTAAAGTCCTTGTGTAATGTGATATTGTACCCCCTAGCCTAATTGTCCTTTGTATATACTTGTGTTCCCCATTTACTTTTGTTGGTTTGTTAATCATATAATATATTTTCACGTTTTTTGTCACGTGTACTCGTAGCCTACAGTGAAATGCCTTTCTTGCTTGCTCTTTCCCAGCAATTCAGTACTAACGTGACTATAAAATATAAATAAACAAGTCAATTAGAACAAAAACACACGAGTTAGAAATAAGAACACGAGAAAGTAAGTAAGCCATAGATAGGCTATACAGGATAACGCATTCTGTATATAACACATTCTGTCCTGTAATAAGCTATTTCATTAATACTTTATTTTGTCCAAATTTAGGCTAGACTAATCAATCGATTTGAAATTGAACGCTTGTAATGGAAATTTATGCGCAAATCCCATTCACTTCCAATGGATGATTCAGCTCAAATCCAATGGATTTAACCATTTTAATGTTAACTTCTAGGGATGTTTAAATCAATCATACTACGTGTAAAAGCCTTAAAAACATTACATTTAAAGCAGGTTGTGCTACACTTTTTCCACCCACACCAACTACTGTTATTAAGGTTACTCATTGTCCACACTCAGGGCCTTTCCGTAGGCCTGCTACCGTATCGTGTATGTGTGTCATACAACCTGAAGTAATGGAAAATCATAATTTTCAACTGCTTTAGGATATAATTGCTTGGATAACCTTATTTACTTTTCACTTTTTATGTGCTGCGCACTGAACAGAACGGGATAATTATCACTGAATTATCACAGTGAATTATTGTAACGTTTGTTTATGTGTCAATTAAACACGTAAGGGGTGGGTTGCCAACTGGCGATTTGACACGGAAATAAAATGTAATTTATTAATTCACAGTAGAACCCAATACAACTGCGTATGGTTCTTTCTGTGGCCTCATTGTCTAGGTTGTGGACACCAGATGGCGACAAATGGATATGTTTAATTTTTGTGCTCGATGAATTATTCCCAGGTCATACATGGAGTTGGGGAAATAAAAATGTTTTGATGAACTGTACAAACATATTGACAGAAGTTTCTTGAAGTGTGTATTTTGTGCCTGATAAGGCAAAGAGGCCTTTTGTTATATTTTGCAATCCAAACTACTGTGTGAAGTAGTTAGGCCTAAAATGAATCATGCAAAACAGTGAAATAAGCATAGAGTGAGATTTATGCAATCAGTTCTCCATATCTGTAGGCTGTGGATGAAGCACTGATGTGTAGACTAGAGCAGGGGTTCCCAATGTGGGGTCCGTGGACCCCCAGAGGGGTACTGGAAGGGGCTCCATGGCCAGATTTCAATGTATTTATCAATGCCACAAATCTGGGACATTGAAGAGCACCATATGAACTATTAATTGCTATCGAAGAGCACACAGATTCTTCTGCTTTTCCATTTTAGGAATTAGACCGGCACAAATAACACATGTAAAACAGCATATTGTGATTTTTGGTGGGTGAGTTACAAATGGAGAAAGAACTAGATGTGTAAGAAAGAAAGAAAGAAAGATACTTAAATTCACACAACACTGGATAAGACAGGAGAAATACTCCAGATATAACAGACTGACCCTAGCCCATTAACTATTGCAGCAAAAATACTGGAGGCTGAGACAGAAGGGGTCGGGAGACACTGTGGCCCCATCCGACAATCCCCTGGACAGGGACAAAAAGGCAGGATATAACCCCACCCACTTTGCCAAAGCACAGCCCCCACACCACTAGAGGGATATCTTCAACCATCAAGTTACCATCCTGAGACAAGGCCAAGTATAGCCCACGAAGATCTCCCCCATGAGGGTGCGCCAACCCAGATAGGAAGATCACGCCAGTGACTCAACCCACTCAAGTGACGCACCCCTCCCAGGGATGGCATGGAAGAGCATAAGTAAGCCAGTGACTCAGCCCCTGTAATAGGGTTTGAGGCAGAGAATCCCAGTGGAGAGAGGGGAACCGGCCAGGCAAGAGACAGCAAGGGCGGTTCGTTGCTCCAGTGCCTTTCCGTTCAACTTCACACTCCTGGTCCAGACTACACTCAATCATAGGACCTACTGAAGAGATTAATCTTCAAAAAAGACTTAAAGGTTGAGACCGAGTCTGCGTCTCTCACATGGATAGGCAGACCATTCCATAAAAATTGAGCTCTATAGGAGAAAGCCCTGCCTCCAGCTGTTTACTTAGAAATTCTAGGGACAATAAGGAGGCCTGTGTCTTGTGACTGTAGCGTACATGTACAGTCGTGGCCAAAAGTTTTCAGAATGACACAAATATTAATTTCCACAAAGTTTGCTGCTTCAGTGTCTTTAGATATTTTTTTCAGATGTTACTATGGAATACTGAAGTATAATTACAAGCATTTCATGAGTGTCAAAGGCTTTTATTGACAATTACATGAAGTTGATGTAAAGAGTCAATATTTGCAGTGTTAAACCTTTTTCAAGACCTTTACAATCCACCCTGGCATGATGTCAATTAACTTCTGGGCCACATCCTGACTGATGCATAATCAATGCATGTAGTTTGTCAGAATTTGTGGGGTTTTGTTTGTCCACCTGCCTCTTGAGGATTGACCACAAGTTCTCAATGGGATTAAGGTCTGGGGAGTTTCCTGGCCATGGACCCAAAATATCCATGTTTTGTTCCCCAAGCCACTTAATTATCACTTTTGCCTTATGGCAAGGTGCTCCATCATGCTGGAAAAGGCATTGTTCATCACCAAACTGTTCCTGGATGGTTGGGAGAAGTTGCTCTCGGAGGATGTGTTGGCACCATTCTTTATTCATGGCTGTGTTCTTAGGCAAAATTGTGAGCGAGCCCACTCCTTTGGCTGAGAAGCAACCCCACACATGAATGGTCTCAGGATGCTTTACTGTTGGCATGACACAGGACTGATGGTAGCGCTCCCCTTGTCTTCTCCAGACAAGCTTTTTTCCGGATGCCCCAAACAATCGGAAAGGGGATTCATCAGAGAAAATGACTTTACCCCGGTCCTCAGCAGTCCAATCCCTGTATCTTTTACAGAATATCAGTCTGTCCCTGATGTTTTTCCTGGAGAGAAGTGGCTTCTTTGCCGCCCTTCTTGACACCAGGCCATCCTCCAAAAGTCTTCACCTCAATGTGCATGCAGATGCACTCACACCTGCCTGCTGTCATTCCTGAGCAAGCTCTGTTCTGGTGGTTCCCCGATCCCGCAGCTGAATCAATGTTAGGAGATGGTCCTGGCGCTTGCTGGACTTTCTTGGTCGCCCTGAAGCCTTCTTCACAACAATTGAACAGCTCTCCTTCTTCTTGATGATCCATTAAATGGTTGATTTAGGTGCAATCTTACTGGCAGCAATATCCTTGCCTGTGAAGCCCTTTTTGTGCAAAGCAATGGTTAGAGCACGTGTTTCCTTGCAGGTAACCATGTTTGACAGAGGAAGAACAATGATTCCAAGCACCACCCTCCTTTTGATGCTTTCAGTCTGTTATTCAAACTCAATCAGCATGACAGAGTGATCTCTAGCCTTGTCCTCATCAACACTCACACCTGTGTTAACGAGAGAATCACTGACATGGTGTCACTGGTCCTTTTGTGGCAGGGCTGAAATGCAGTGGAATGTTTTTAGGGGATTCAGTTCATTTGCCTGGCAAAGAGGGACTTTGCAATTAATCTAACATTTTGGAGTATATGCAAATTGCCATCATACAAATTGAGGCAGCAGACTTTGTGAAACTTAATATTTGTGCCATTCTCAAAACTTTTGGCCACGACTGAGGTATGTACGGCAGGACCAAATTGTAAAGATAGGTAGGAGCAAGCCTGTGTAATACTTTGTAGGTTAGCAGTAAAACCTTGAAATCAGCCCTTGCCTTAACAGGAAGCCAGTGTAGAGAGGCTAGCACTGGAGTAATATGATCAATTTTTTTTGTTCTAGTCAAGATTCTAGAAGCCATGTTAGGCACCAACTGAAGTTTATTTATTGCTTTATCTGGAAAGTAGAGCATTGCAGTAGTCAGAATTAGTGACAAAGTGACAAAAGCATGGATTACATTTTCTGCATCATTTTTGGACAGAAAGTTTCTGATTTTTGCAATGTTACGTAGATGGAAAAAAGCTATCCTTGAAACAGTCTTGATATTTGATTTATTTTTATTTCACCTTTATTTAACCAAGTAAGCTAGTTGAGAACCAGTTCTCATTTGCAACTGCGACCTGGACAAGATAAAGCAAAGCAGTTCGACACATACAACAACACGGAGTTACATATGGAATAAACAAACATACAGTCAATAACACAGTATAATTCTTTTTTTTAAGTCTAAATATGTTCGTCAAAAGAGAGATCAAGATTAATTGTGGTGGCAGCTGCAGAGGTATTTGGGTGTGCGAGACTTGACATCAGAAGAGTTACAGGGTGGTGATGTCCCATCCTTTCAGGTTGTTGGCCTGAGGTAGGACTAAATAGATTTAAATAGTGAAGTAGGGTGGTATTCTTTTTTTTTTTTTTTACATTTATTTAACTAGGCAAGTCAGTTAAGAACAAATTCTTATTTTCAACGACGGCCTAGGAACAGTGGGTTAACTGCCTGTTCAGGGGTAGAACAACAGATTTGTACCTTGTTACTAGTCCAACGCTCTAATCACTAGGCTGCCCTGCCGCCCCAGGTGTGTGTGTAGTGTTAGACAGAAGGGATTTGTTTCTTTATCTTTTTCAAGCAAAGTATAAGGGAGTTGTACTCCAGTATAGTAGGTGGCGGTAATGCAACATATATTGGATGCCAACCTCCGTTAAACCTCATCGAAGAAGAAGTGACAGGGTCGACTCCGCCCAAAATCTGTCCGCGCAGGATAAGCAGACCAAGTAAGGTGTTGTTGTTTTTTAATGGGGGCAATAGGAGAGTGTTACATTTGATCAATATAAAAGGGAATTGCCATTTGATAGATAAGATATATTTGATCGAAGCTGAATAATGCTTAGGTTGTTACGAATGTATTGGTATGTTTCTATAAAATATAATTAACTCGACCGTGCCCTCCTGATCTCGCCTTTGCAGACATGTAATATCCATTGTTAGAGTGGTTAGTCGACCATCTTGTCAATTATAATAGGTCATCTTTGATGAAGCGTAGGAGAGCCTGCATTTTGCGTGCGCAGCTTTGACGTCGAGCCAACGAATCCCAAGACTGATGGACCCGGTTTGTGTGTGACTGGAAACATGTCGGCAAGGATTGTGCACACCGGAAGATCAATGAAATCTACCAAAACCTGAAGAACCAGAGCAATTTCACAATTTAAAAGAATTTTACATAGTCCAGGACCCTTTTCCACGGTTGTCTTACCTCGCTGACTCGCGTTTTAGCCTATTCAGTGGTAGAAGTATCCAAAACGAATGGTGGAAGTCGAATAGAGTCTCGAAGTAGGCTAGGCCGAGAGGAGTGGAGAGTGAAGGGCTCGGCAGGTAGAGACGAGCGCTCGCTTTTGAGGAATGTTATCCGTACTCTCCTATGGAAGATTGGTTGCGAGGGCTGTCCTTGGCGGACTCTCTCAAACTGATGGTCGGGACTACAGCCTGGTCACAGCTAGTTGTGGGTTTGGGAAAGACTTTCGTAAGGGGATATTGAAGAAAGGGATGTGCTACGGGGATGACGCTTGTTTCATTGCCCGGCATAGGTCCGCCGATGTATTGGGTAAGTCTCACTTTAATATCCCAATTATCTGTTCGGTAAAGACATCGTTAAAATAGTCTAGTCGTTCATTATAAGAAAACAAAAGCCACCGTGAAATGTGCAAGGTATTTTGGGGTATAATAGGCCTATAGCATTTTCCACATTTAACCTTCAATGTGTCGCCTACCCATGTCACAAAGACAAGGGGATATTCCCTACCGTTACCCCTTACCTGATTTAACCTCGTCTTAAGTTGTCACGGTGTTATCCGATGTTTGCCTACTACGGTAGACTATAGCTGTGGTCTGTAGGCCTATAAGCCACCGAGAAACATTGTGCCTGGGTTTACAACAAATGTATACTTTGTTGAAGAGTAATTGTAAAGACCTTTCACCTAGCCGTATGGACAAGCCCTCTTACCAGCGCTACTAGTGGCGATAGCGTGAACAGGTTTTTCATAACGTGACAAATGTGGAAGTCGCACGTTGATTGTGGCTATAAATTGTTAGTTTATGAATTGTTCCGCCATTCGATGCTAAGAACAATGGGGTTCGTTGGAGTTCAACCAAATGGATACTTCTGTTGTGACAGCCTATAGCTTCATTCATTAGCCGACTTTGTTGTGGATTTTACATACATTTCACACACGCTTAGGGGAACTCACTGTCCGGTGTTTTCTAAAGGTCAGAATGGTTGAACATGGAGGCAGCCATGTTTCCAGGACCAATTCACGTTTTACAGACTCATGAGGGGGAAGTGCATTGTCGTTTTACCAGTTCATAGAAAATATCCGCCCATATCATTATGAAGTTCTTATTTACCAGATGTCAAACATTCAGAACGGTGCCTAAAGCAGATTTGCACCACTGAGATATAATAAGACCTGGAGAATACGTCCAAGATGTCCGCCCGTTGTTTTCAAGGTAATCTACTCACGTTCGCATACGCCGATTCTTGGACCTTCTATATCCGGGTTGCATTATGTTTATACGGACCGATATCACATAGGGCGGATTCAATTATGCTAAAGGCAGAGAGAGGCCCGTTTAGACAATGGGTGAGAGGGAGGAGGGCCATTCTCAAATCTAGCAATAATTTATGTGGCTCGGTGATTTTTGTCAACAAGGCTGCATGGTACATCATCCAAAAACATGCATCTCTTTTCTGTAAAATAAGTGTTTGAATTTCAATTGCCAAACATGCCTACACGGGCTCCCCGGTGGGATTTATCAATCCCCCACATAGATACACAAAGAAGGCAGGGATTAATGTGACCACGCCCCCGAGTAGGGTACTGCCTTTACTCCTGTTGTTAAATTGCTTACTTTACTCATAATACAGCTGTTGTCAGGTTATTTTTTTACTCATTATAAAAAAAAAAATTAAAAAGACTTCCCAATTTTGATATCTAATTGCGATTTCAATTACGGTGAAACTCCCCAGTGGGTTTGGGAGAGGGGAAGGTAGAGTCATGTGTCCTCAGAAACACGGCCCGCCAAATCGCGCTTCTTGACACCCACCCGCTTAACTCAGAAGCCAGCTGCACCAATGTGTCAGAGAGAACTTAGTTCAACTGATGAACCTAGAGCGCGATGAGCCAAGTAAAGCCCCCCCGGCCGAACACTCCCCTAACTAGGACGACGCTAGGCCATTTGTTCGCCGCCCTATGGGACTCCAGTTCATGGCCGGGTGTGAAACAGCTTGGGAACAAACCTGGGTCTGTAGTTACGTCTCAAGTACTGCGATACAGTGCCTAAGACTGCTGCGCCACTCGGGGGGGCCTTCTAATCATTCTTTTAAACCTTTTGGATATGCTTGGTTGCCTTTTTTTTTTTTTTTTACTTCCATGTCATCTTAATCAACAAACTAAATGTAAAATGTTAGCATGAACAGATACTGTTGCATGGAATGTACATCACGATTTTCAGCCAAAGCTAGCTAACCCTGCTTTTAACATCCCGAAAAGCTTGTTTGAACAGTAATTGGAGAAAAAGACCACCAAAATAAGTTTCATCAACTGCCCTGTTCAGAATGTGCAGAATTACACAACATCCTATCATGTGTAACAAGTAACTGGCAGTTTTATGGAATACTTTTCTATCTGTAACACTGTTGTACCTCATTGAATATAGTTAGCGTTAGGCTAGTTCATAATTTTAGCTTGGTTTAAGTTGCCTTGTTTTCTTGATAGGATGTAGGCCTAACTCTGCATCATGTTAAGGCAGTGAATGAGATGCCTTTCAAAAACTTGCCATATTTGACTGTGGTAGAAGTGCGGGATGAGTCATTGCAACAAGTCGTGCCGAACTGAAATGAAATGGTTGGATGTCGAGTGTAGCCTACTGACTTTCTCTACCAGCTGGAACCTTGGACCTGAAACATTACTGCAGCAGAGCCCTTCAGTATGCTCATTGTATGCTCATTGTGTCTAGTGATAACACGGTCGGTAGTTTTTACATGGATAGCTTAAGTCTGCTCATGCTTTAGGGAAATACAGTGGTGCTCACATTGTCTACTGATTTCTCATGATGGACCACATCGGGTCAGGGGCTGAGGCTGAGCTGCTTTCCTCTGTGGCTAATTAACTGGTTATAGAGACAGGATCAAACACCCACAGAGACTGCTGGCTCTGGGCTTATGTATACTGTGTCCCACCTGGGTGCTATCTTGCTTCTGTTTGGCTAACACAATCTGTTGGCGAGAAGGATTCTATCCTGGCCTCTGCTGAGCATTATAGACAGGGCTCCCTATACCCAGTGTAGTTTTAATGTCAATGAAGTTATTCATCTCCTGGAAATGCCTTTTTTGCCATGGCGAGAGTAGCTTTGGGACTGTACTATGGGGCGGAGGATAGCCTAGTGGTTAGAGCGTTGGGCCTGTAACCAAAGGGTTGCTGGATTGAATCCTCGAGCTGACTAGGTTAAAACCTGTCGTTCTGCCCCTGAACAAGGTAGCTTGGAACCCAATGTTCCCCGATAGGCAGTCATTGTAAATAAGAATTTGTTCTTAACTGACTTGCCTAGTTAAATTAAGGTACTTATGTGCCGCTGCGGTGTAGGACATGCATCTGTGAGTGTGTAGAGTATATGGAAGTGTTTGTTTTAGGCACCAACAAAGAGTGTTGCTAAGCTATCAGAGGTTATGTAGATGCAAGAAGAACAGTGCAGATGCAAAGTTTGGTAACAGAATGTCGTCATTACCAAACTTTGCATCGATACTGTTCAAGTAAATGTGTTTTGTAAGTCCTCCTTGCATGGTTTGTTTAAAAACCTCTTAAATGTAGAGTCCCAATATTTAGATTTTTTTTTATTCAATTCAGTCTGGTATGAGTATCTTGGCTATTGATCTGTGCCTTAAAATCTTAGGTGTGACATACATCCGTATGCCCATATATGGTTGTAAAAGGTCAGGCTGAGCCGATGACCTCGTTTCAAGATGGCTGCTACCTTCATTCCGGTTAGAGTTGTGAACTATAAATGCAATAAACACGGAATACATTGATTCACACCGAAAGCTTTCCATCTTTCCAGTGATCCTGCTGACCAAGGATGGGTCTGAGGAGCTATTTGGTGTCGCAGCTAGCCCAGCTGCTAGCTAGCTGGACACGGATTGTCCCGGGATTGTGGCTGACTAGATCCCTGCTGTTTGTTGTTTTCAAATTTTCTCCTGGCCTGCGCTGTCTGGAACTGCGAGGAGTAACAGCCTAACATGCGTTGCTAGCTACCATGACAAAGACCAAAGCCGCCGGGGGTATCGTCTCATCGCGCACCAGCGACTCCTGTGGCGGGCCAGGCGCAGTGCGCGCGAGCTAAGGTAGCCAGGTGAACGGCGTTTCCTCGGACACATTGGTGCGGCAGGCTTCCGGGTTGGATGCGTGCTGTGTTAAAACCTCTTAGAGATCGGGCTACTTTTTTCAACATTCTGTTAAAAATCGCGCAACATTTCAACGTCCTGCTACTCATGCCAGGAATATAGTATATGCATATGATTAGTATGTGTGCATAGAAAACACTGAAGTTTCTAGAACTGGTTCAATGGTGTCTGTGACTATAACAGAACGAGTTCCGTGGTCAAAATCGCCAGAAAACCTAGTCACTAAATCGACGGAGAAAAAATCAATCCGCCAGTGTATGTATTGTCTATTGGAAGGAAAAATACTTAAGGGTGAGAATACAGTTCCTATAGCTTCCACACGATGTCGCCAGTGTTGTGATTTCGATTCAACTAAATCGTTGGTCATCTGAGTAATAGCCACATCCGGTTGTCAAGTCCACAGCTGTAAACAATGGAACCGGAAAAGTTGACTACGTTTCCCAAACTTGTGCCTGTTGAATACAGATCGCTCCGTGATCAATTTGATCGTTTATTAACGTTTAGTAATACCTAAAGTTGGATTACAGAAGTAGTTTGAAGTGTTTTGTCAAAGTTTATAGGCAACTTTTTTAATTTTAAATAATAACGTCGCGTTTAAAACATGTTTTTACTGGATCTGACGGTCTTCATAAATAGACATTTTGGGTACACAAGGACCGATGTAATAAAAAAAAAAGACCCAATTGTGATGTTTATGGGACATATAGGAGTGCCAACAAATCTCGTCAAAGGTAATGAATGTTTTATATTTTATTTCTGCGTTTTGTGTAGCGCCGGCTACGCTAATTCCTTTGTTTACATCCCCTTCTGGTATTTCGGCGTGTTGCCTGCTATCAGATAATAGCTACTCATGCTTTCGCCGAAAAGCATTTTACAAATCTGACTTGTTGGCTAGATTCACAACGAGTGTAGCTTGAATTGACTACCCTGCATGTGAATTTTAATGAACGTTTGAGTTTTAACGAGTGCTATTAGCATTTGGCGTAGCGCATTTATTGTTGGCAGGGGGTGCGGTTGAGTCCCGGGTGGGCCAGACAGGTTAATAAGCAGTGCGGCTTGGTTGGGTTGTGTTTCGGTGGACGCATGGCTTTCAACCTTCGCCTCTCCCGAGCCCGTATGGGAGTTGTAGCGATGAGACAAGATGGTAATTACTAACAATTTGATACCACAAAATTGGGAAGAAAGGGGGGTAAAAAAAAAGAGATCTATAAGCAGTTGTTACAACAACAAGAAATTAATTAGGTGTTTTGTCCAAATACTCGTGGATTCTACTAATAAAAGAATGGACGACCTGACCAGAGAGGTCCAGGACCTGAAGAACAGTTCTCCCAGGGTCAGCTCGACAAGTTGAAACAGGAGATTGGCAAGATGACAGCAATCTGTAAGTCATTGCGAGAGGACATCAGTTCTGTGTGTGAATCTATGGTAACAATGACATACATCAGACTATTTTGAGGGACAATCAAGGCGAAACAACATGGTTGTGGACGGAAGGACAAAGTAAGGGAAATTATCTCTGAGAAATTGAAGATGGACCACAGGAAGATTGAGGTGGAGCGCGCCCACCGGACTGGAACCCCCCCCCCCACCGGCCCAGGTGATAGGCCCGGCCTGATAGTGGTTAAGTTCCTGAGATTCAAGGACAAGGTAGCTGTTCTGGAAAGAGCCAAGAACTTGAGAGGAACGTATATCTTCCTCAACGAGGACAATCCTGAAGCTGTGCGCCAGGAGAGGAAAGAACTGATCCCAGCCATGAAAGCTGCCAGGGCGCATGAGGGCGTTGTGTATATCCGCTACGACAGGCTCATTGTCCACCCTCCCTCCCAGAAGCCTGGAAGGGATGAGAGAGCCAAGCCTGTGGTCTCATAGCCTCAACCCCGCACACACACACACCAATTGATTAATGGACTGCTGAATGTGGGGGTTTTTCTCTCTTGATTTGTCTGCTCTTTTCAATATTATGTCTACCTCTGATAAGCTACCCAGGAAAGTGCTGAAAATAGCCCATATTAATATATGTAGCCTAGAAATAAGGTGAATGAATGAATTATGTGATAACATTCATATATTAGCTATTTCTGCGACTCACTTAGATCATTGATGATACAGCAGTAGCAATACAAGGATATAACATTTTTGAAGATACATGCTTATGGGGTGCTGTATATATTCAGAGCCATATCCCTGTAATGCTTAGAGAAGATCTTATGTCTAGTGTTATTGAAGTGTTGTGGTTGCAGGTTCACTTGGCCCATCTAAAGCCTTTTCTTTTGGGGTGTTGCTATAGGCCACCAAGTGCTAACTTTCCATATCTAAATAATAAACTCTGCAAAAAAAGAAACGTCCTCTCACTGTCAACTGCATTTATTTTCAGCAAACTTAACATGTGTAAATATTTGTATGAACATAAGATTCAACAACTGAGACAAACTGAACAAGTTCCACAGACATGGTCCTAGCAGAAATGGAATGATATGTCCCTGAACAAAGAGGGGGGGGTCAAAAGTAACAGTCAGTATTTGGTGTGGGCACTAGCTGCATTAAGTACTACAGCGCATCCCCTCATGGACTGCACCAGATTTGCAAGTTCTTGCTGTGAGATGTTACCCGACTCTTCCACCAAGGCACCTGCAAGTTCCCAGACATTTCTGGGGGGGAATGGCACTAGCTAGCCCTCACCCCCTGATCCAACAGGTTCCAGACGTGCTCAATGGGATTGAGATCTGGATTCTTTTGCTGACCATGGCAGAACACTGACATTCCTGTCTTGCAGGAAATCACGCACAGAACGAGCAGTATGGCTGGTGGTGTTGTCAAGCTAGAGGGGCATGTCAGGATGAGCCTGCAGGAAGGGTACCACATGAGGGAGGAGGATGTGTTCCCTGTAACGCACAGAGTTTAGATTGTGACGACAAGCTCAGTCCGATGATGCTGTGACACACCGCCCCAGACCATGGCGGACCCTCCACCTCCAAATCGATCCTGCTCCGGAGTACAGGCCTTGTTGTTATGCTCATTCCAGTGGCGATAAACGCGAATCCGACCATCACCCCTGATGAGACACAACCACTACTCGTCATTGAAGGACTGGCATAAAGTGCCCTATCTGGTTTAGCGTCAGTGGGTTTGTGCCCATAGGCACCATTGTTGCTGGTGATGTCTGGTGAGGACCTGCCTTACAACAGGCCTACAAGCCCCCAGTCCTGCCTCTCTCAGCCTTTTGCGGACAGTCTGAGCACTGATGGAGGGATTGTGCGTTCCTGGTGTAACTCGGGCAGTTGTTGTTGCCATCCTGCACTCGTCCCGCAGGTGTGATGTTCGGATGTACCGATCCTGTGCAGGCGGTGTTACACATGGTTTGCCACTGCGAGGACGATCAGCTCTCCGTCCTGTCTCCATGTAGTGCTGTCTTAGTTCCAACAGCTGGGCCTCACAGTACGGACATTGTAATTTATTGCCCTGGCAGTGCTGCAGTGCTCATAGCTGTGACCTTAATTGCCTGCCGTCTGTAAGCTGTTGGTGTCTTAACGACCGTTCCACAGGTGCATGCTCATTGTTTACGGTGTTTACAGTAAGCATGGGAAATGGTGTTTAAACCCTTTACAATGGAGTTAATTCATAAAAATACATATCTTTGAATGACAGGGTCCTGAAAAAGGGCTGTTTTTTTTGTTTCGAGTTTGAAACTATTGATAGAGTTTGTAACAGTAAGGTCTAGTTTCTTGGGGACCTGAATATTGACTGGTTTTCATCAAGCTGTCCGCTCAAGAGGACGCTTCTTACTGTAACCAGTGCCTGTAATCTGGTTCAGGTTATTAATCAACCTACCAGGGTATTTTCAAACACTACAGGAACATCTTTACTAATGCTGTAGAACTTTGTTAAAAAGCTGTTTCCAAACCCATTGGATGCAGTGATCACAATATAGTGGCTATATCCAGGAAAGCCAAAGTTCTAACAGCTGGGCCTAAAATAGTGTATAAGAGATAAGAGATAAGAACAAAATCACACAAATTATCAGTGGAAATCAAATTTATCAACCCATGGAGGTCTGGATTTGGAGTCACACTCAAAATAAAAGTGGAAAACCACACTACATGCTGATCCAACTTGATGTAATGTCCTTAAAACAAGTCAAAATGAGGCTCAGTAGTGTGTGTGTGGCCTCCACGTGCCTGTATGACCTCCCTACATGCCTGGGTATGCTTCTGATGAGGTGGCGGATGGTCTCCTGAGGGATCTCCTCCCAGACCTGGACTAAAGCATCCGCCAACTCCTGGACAGTCTGTGGTGCGAGACATGATGTCCCAGATGTGCTCAATTGGATTCAGGTCTGGGGAACGGGTGGGCCAGTCCATAGCATCAATGTCTTCCTCTTGCAGGAACTTCTGACACACTCCAGCCACATGAGGTCTAGCATTGTCTTGTATTAGGAGGAACCCAGGGCCAACCGCACCAGCATATGGTCTCACAAGGGGTCTGAGGATCTCATCTCGGTACCTAATGGCAGTCAGGCTACCTCTGGCGAGCACATGGAGGTCTGTGCGGCCCCCCCCAAAGAAATGCCACCCCACACCATGACTGACCCACCGCCAAACCGGTCGTGCTGGAGGATGTTGCAGGCAGCAGAACATTCTCCACGGCGTCTCCAGACTCTGTCACGTCTGTCACATGAAAGCAGGTTCACACTGAGCACATCTGTGAAGAGCACAGGGTGCCAGTGGCGAATTTGCCAATCTTGGTGTTCTCTGGCAAATGCAAAACGTCCTGCACGGTGTTGGGCTGTAAGCACAACCCCCCACCTGTGGACGTCGGGCCCTCATACCACACTCATGGAGTCTGTTTCTGACTGTTGGAGCAGACACATGCACATTTGTGGCCTGCTGGAGGTCAGTTTGCAGGGCTCTGGCAGTGCTCCTCCTTGCACAAAGGCGGAGGTAGCGGTCATAGCACATATTGCACTTTTACGTTCTTCTCCAACACTTTTTTTGCATTATTTAAACAAAATTGAACATGTTTCATTATCTACTTGAGGCTAAATTGATTTTATTGATGTATTATATTATTAAGTCAAATAAGTGTTAATTCAGTATCGTTGAAATTGTCATTATTACAAATACCTTTTTTTTTAATCGTCCGAATTAATCGGTATCGGCGTTGAAAAAATCTGAATCGGTCGACCGAACGTATAGATTCAGTGGTTGCAAAGATGGGGAGAGGTCAAGCCGTAATAAAGAGATGCTCTGCTTTTTTGATATCACACTCCGAAAAGCAAGATCTGCAGGCTCGAGTTTTGTCTATTCTTGATTATTCTCCAGTCATGTGGTCCAGTGCTGCAAGGAAAAACCTAGTTAAGCTGCAGCTCGCCCAGAACAGAGCAGCACGTTTTGCTCTTAATTGTAATCAGGGGGCTAATATTAATACTATGCATGCTAGTCTCTATTGGCTAAGAGTCGAGGAGAGACTAACTGCATCACTTCATGTGTTAAAACCCAAATTGTTTGCATAGTAAACTTACACACAGCTCCGACACACATACTTATCCCACCAGACATGCCACCAGGGGTCTTTTCATATTCCCCAAATTCAAGAAAACGAATACGAACAGTATTATATAGATGGAAGGAAGTTCCATCTTATAATTGCTCAAATTAACAGCAAACCTGGTTTTAAAAAAACAGATAAAGCAACACCTCGTGTCACAATGCCTCTCTCCTATTTGACCTAGATGGTTTGTGTGTATGCATTGATATATATATATAGGCTATGTGTGCCTTTTTTTAGAAATGTATGTAGTTCTGTTCTTGTCTGATGTTTTTGTGTGGACACCAGGAAGAGTAGCTGCAGCTTTTGCAATGGCTAATGGGTATGTCTATTTAGGCAGAAATCTACATTCTCTACGAGGCCCCAGCGCAATCAAAAACTTTATCTTCCTGTGTTTTATACATATTTCCACGCTGAGGTTGGAATAATACTGTGTAATTGTACATTGATTTCAGCCTATTTTGGTGAGATGGAATTTTTGACGTGTCTGGTGACATCACCAGGCCGATTTAAAATAGTTAATAGACCAATAAGAAAGTTTGAAACCTCTGCCAATAACAGCTAGTTTTAAGTTTTCCTTTCCCAGTTTTCCTCTCTCAAAATGTTGCATTAGAAAATGCTCTTGGCCAAGAAGCTTTTATTTTTTTTAACCATTTGAATTGAAATCCTAGTACGGTACTTGTTACCCAGAAATTATTTCATATTGAGAAAAAAAAAAAGCTGCATTAGACCTTTTTTAACCACGGAATCATTGGTTTTTGTTTGAAATACATTTTAAAGTGCAAAAACTGAGTCTCTGCATCATTCTGTTACTGTGGAATTGCCTGCATATTATCAAGGGGGTCACACAGCTGTAAATCGAGGCAGGGGCCCCTGATTTCATGTCCATCTCTCACTCTAAACTCATACGTTCCTCCTTTGTCAGTGAGTTAACAACTGCAGGTCCATAATTTTCTATTTGAATCGAGTGGTTTAATTTGATTTGTTAATTTTGTGTCGCTCGTGTACCTTT
The DNA here is from genome assembly GCF_036934945.1 of Oncorhynchus masou masou. Classification (NCBI taxonomy): domain Eukaryota; kingdom Metazoa; phylum Chordata; class Actinopteri; order Salmoniformes; family Salmonidae; genus Oncorhynchus; species Oncorhynchus masou. Next base: position 20,690,296 of record NC_088219.1, read on the forward strand.
TTGGATAATCTGCAATGAGCAGCTCATGGCTTGTTTTGTACTGTTACTTGGTGTTTGATGCTTATTTATCTTTATTGCTGTAGTCCAAAGGGTTCACACAGACAGTGATGTGAGTTGATGAGTAGTTTGGCTGGTCAGTGGCAACCAGAGATGTCTGGTCTCTTGTCGCCATGCGACGGAACCGCGAACAGCTGCAATTTACAGTGACAAACCGCAATGCCAGGGTGTGTGAAAGAGAGCGTGAAGGTGGGGTTTGCCCCCCAACCCCTTTGCGCGGGGTGTGCCCCCCAACCCCTTTGCGCGGGGTGTGCCCCCCAACCCCTTTGCGCGGGGTATGCCCCCCAACCCCTTTGCGCGGGGTGTGCCCCCCAACCCCTTTTCGCGGGGTATGCCCCCCAACCCCTTTGCGCGGGGTATGCCCCCCAACCCCTTTGCGCGGGGCCCCCAACCCCTTTGCGTATGCCCTCGGGGCTGCAGGGTAGCCTAGTGGTTGGAGCGTTGGACTAGTAACCGGAAGGTTGCGAGTTCAAACCCCCGAGCTGACAAGGTACAAATCTGTCGTTCTGTCCCTGAACAGGCAGTTAACCCACTGTTCCCAGGCCGCCGTTGAAAATAAGAATGTGTTCTTAACTGACTTGCCTGGTTAAATAAAGGTAAAATTAAATTGAAAACCCCTTTGCACGGGGTATGCCCTCCAACCCCTCTGCGTGGGGTTTGCCCTCCAACCCCTTTGCACGGGGTTGGCAACGTTGATGGTAGAATATGACAACGATAATCATTCACTGTTCTGATCCTTATACACTTTTCTCTTGTTCTGTGTGTCTCAGGTGTGGCAGATGGTGTAGGTGGATGGAGGGACTACGGGGTGGACCCGTCCCAGTTCTCTGCCACCCTGATGAGGACGTGTGAGCGGCTGGTGAAGGAGGGCCGTTTCACCCCCAGCAGCCCTGTAGGGATCCTCACGTCAGGCTACTACGAGCTCCTACAGAACAAAGTACCCCTGCTAGGTGAGCAAACACGCGCTCTCACACACACACACACACACACACACAATCATGCATGGGGGGGGGTCATACAGTATCTGCTGCATGATTGTTTATCTGGTGCCTGTGGGTATCCCTGCCCACTCAACTGCACTCCATCAATCCATCCAAAAATACAATGATACAAAGCTGAAATGCCTTCACTCCTAAGCATTAGAGCTGGGAATTTCCAGGGATCTTACAACACGGTATTATCACAATACTTTAGTGATGATGTGCTGCCATTCTTATCATTCTATATGTACTGCTTTTTTTTCTCAATTTAAATTTTTTTTCTTTTTAATATGGCGGTTTGTTGTTCCAAACATATATTGTTACTTATATGTCTGCGGCAGAGAGACGAGAGCACATGAGAAAATTAGTTTTGATCAGTCATGGACATAAGTGCTGAAAACATGTTGACTCATCATTTTAAAAAGATTGAGAATAAGCTATATGATGAGAAGTTTTGGTACAGCCAATTAGCGCTAGTTAATGCTACCTAGCAAAAGGCATATGTTTTTATTTTACACGCACACACACAGTGGGGAGAACAAGTATTTGATACACTGCCGATTTTGCAGGTTTTCCTACTTACAAGGCATGTAGAGGTACAATTTTTATCATGGGTACACTTCAACTGTGAGAGACGGAATCTAATACAAAAATCCAGAAAATCACATTTTATGATTTATAAGTAATTCATTTGCATTTTATTGCATGAAATAAGTATTTGATCACCTACCAACCAGTAAGAATTCCGGCTCTCACAGACCTGTTAGTTTTTCTTTTTAAGAAGCCCTCCTGTTCTCCACTCATTGCCTGTATTAACTTCACCTGTTTGAACTCGTTACCTGTATAAAAGACACCTGTCCACACACTCAATCAAACAGACTCCAACTTCTCCACAATGGCCAAGACCAGAGAGATGTGTAAGGACATCAGGGTTAAATTGTAGACCTGCACAAGGCTGGGGTGGGCTACAGGACAATAGGCAAGCAGCTTGGTGAGAAGGCAATAACTGTTGGCGCGATTATTAGAAAATGAAAGAAGTTCAAGATGACCGTCAATCACCCTTGGTCTGGGGCTCTATGCAAGATCTCACCTCGTGGGGCATCAATGATCATGAGGAAGGTGAGGGATCAGCCCAGAACTACACGGCAGGACCTGGTCAATGACCTGAAGAGAGCTGGGACCACAGTCTCAAAGAAAACCATTAGTAACACACTACGCCGCCATGGATTAAAATCCTGCAGTGCACGCAAGGCCCCACTGCTCAATCCAGCGCATGTCCAGGCCTGTCTGAAGTTTGCCAATACCCATCTGGATGATCCAGAGGAGGAATGGGAGAAGGTCATGTGGTCTGATGAGACAAAAATAGAGCTTTTTGGTCTAAACTCTACTCGCTGTGTTTGAGGAAGAAGGATGAGTACAACCCCAAGAACACCATCCCAACTGTGAAGCATGGAGGTGGAAACATCATTCTTTGGGGATGCTTTTCTGCAAAGGGGACAGGACGACTGCACCGTATTGAGGGAAGGGTGGATAGGGCCATAAGTCGCGAGATCTTGGCCAACAACCTCCTTCCTTCAACAAGAGCATTGAAGATGGGTCGTGGCTGGGTCTTCCAGCATGACAACGACCTGAAACACACAGCCAGGGCAACTAAGGATTGGCTCCACAAGAAGCATCTCAAGGTCCTGGATTGGCCTCGCCAGTCTCCAGACCTGAACCCAATAGAACATCTTTGGAGGGAGCTGAAAGTCTGTATTGCCCAGCGACAGCCCCAAAACCTGAAGGATCTGGACAAGGTCTGTATGGAGGAGTGGGCCAAAATCCCTGCTGCAGTGTGTGCAAACCTGGTCAACAACTACAGGAAACGTATTATCTCTGTAATTGCAAACAAAGGTTTCTGTACCAAATATTAAGTTCTGCTTTTCTGATGTATCAAATACTTATGTCATGCAATAAAATGCAAATTAATTACTTAAAAATCATACAATGTGATTTTCTGGATTTTTGTTTTAGATTCCGTCTCTCACAGTTGAAGTGTACATATGATAAAAAATTAGACCTCTACATGCTTTGTAAGTAGAAAAACCTGCACAATCAGCAGTGTATCAAATACTTGTTCTCCCCACTGTATATATATATGTATATATATATTTCTCACACATACAGTACCAGTCAAAGGTTAGACACACCTACTCTTTCAATTACTAGGTGTTCTAAAACTTTTGACTGGGGGGTGAATGTGTTTTTTTTTTTTTTTTTTTTTATGTATTTTTTTTTTTTTTACGAATCAATACTTGGAGTCAGTATCAATATAATATCATCCAAAATGATATTGCGACATGTGACTGTTGATTCCTCCCCCCATCACTACCAAAAATCGATTTAATTTTTTTTTTTTTTTTAAATCTAGTGTACAATAAAATGTGGAGATATGCCGTATTATATCCAAATAACAGTGATGTAATAACCATATAATTGAAATGGTGCTGTCCTTCAGTCTGCAACCACCAAGGTCCAGCGCCACAGAAGTCATTGGGACAAACATTTGGCCAAGTCCCTACTCCCTCATCCCCCTCCACGTGACCATTTCACCCCTTTACAGAGCACCTAAAAGGTCATTGGAAGGAGCAGTAACAGACACTGCTCATGGGTCCACATGTTTTTTTACGGCACTGGCATGTGACAGACTGAGGACACATTTGAACTGAGACCCAACACAGGCAAGGCTACCTGCACAGAGCCACCACTATCCACCAAGTCACACAATGTTTGTCTATCAACAGTGACCCGCTTCTTATTTTGGGATAGGTGGAGAGCATCTAAAGGTCTGTGTTTGACTGTCCCTTCAAGGTCAGGGGCAGTCTAGGAGCTGAAGCAGGGGGAACATGGCATTTGTTTTTGGTCTCTGTGCCTGGCTGACTGGTCCAACATGATCTCACGTACACCTTGCTCACAAGGAGAATGGATATCAAGTGAAGGCCAACCACCATATGTTTTTCTATTCCCTCTCTCTCTTCTCCCCTCTCTTCCCCAGGGAGCAGCACAGCCTGTATCGTGGTTTTGGACCGACGGAGCCATCAACTGCACACGTGTAATCTAGGTGACTCTGGTTTCCTGGTGGTGCGAGGGGGAGAAGTGGTGCACCGCTCGGACGAACAGCAGCACTACTTCAACACCCCTTTTCAGCTGTCCATCGCTCCCCCAGGGGCAGAGGGAGTGGTACTCAGTGACAGGTCAGTCCACTGCCCTCACTTCTCTGACCCTCCACCTGGTCTCAAATGACCATTTTTGTTGAGAAAACTGTCTTTAGACCAGGGGTGTCAAAAATACAGCCACATTTGACTTATGTGTTTTAAATGTTATATTTGAACGGTTATTACGGTGACCAGGGTCATTTGGCTGACCAATAACAGTCATCCAAAATTCCATAAGTCACAGCCCTACTCACCAGACCCCTTTCCACTGGGCTTGTTCTTTTTCTCTCTCCAAGAATCTCAGAAGAGGCACTTTTGAGCTCCTCCATGTTTCTCAATTTTAAAGGAAACCTTTCATGTTTTATATTGCAGTCCACACTTTGCATTAACACACACACTTACACGTTGTCACTATTCATGCTCCCATGCATACAACTCGGCAAACTCACACACACCGACTCACATTCACTCTTTCTGGCATGGAGGGGGTTTAATAGGGTGAAACTGTTATTTCAAGAGGAGATACAGTATCTGACTGACGAAGCGTAGTTATAGTCTCATCTGGTCAAATAAAATGTTCAGGTCATTGAGTTAGAATTTTCCAGGCAGCCTGTTGACTCAAACTGTCTTCATTGACACCAAGTCCCAGGACGGCCAGGTCAGCTGAGACGGTTATAGTAAAACGACAGTCTTGGTGGAATCAGAAGGTACCGCCAGCTCCCACGAAATATACCTGATAACCTTACTAGAAGCAAGTGAGCATGCTGGGGGTGGGGGGCGGCTGGAGCAGTGACTGTTCCACTGTGTTCCAGGTGAAATCGAGTGTCTTATTACCCAGCCATCAGCTGTCCATCTGGCGCACAGTCACTTTTGACCTGCTTCCTCCTGATCCTATTTCTGTTTGTGAGGAGCACTATTACTGTCTGGTAGCAGCTTTCTAGTGCCCTCTAGCTGGTCCACACTGACAGTCCTGTCCTGTTTGTTTTCTTCACCAGCCCTGAGGCCGCTGACAGCTCCTCCTTCGACGTCCAGCTGGGTGACATCATCCTGACTGCCTCGGATGGCCTCTTTGACAACATGCCCGACTACATGATCCTGCAAGCGCTCAAAAAGCTCAAGGTAACACATCACAGTACCTCATAACTGCTGGCACATGCTCTTATATCTACACATTCACTTTAGTAAATATCTGCACACATTTCTCCGGTCCTAATGCTAATGTTTGTATTTCTCAGAGTACCAACTATGACAGTATCCAGCAGACCGCACAGAGCATTGCAAAGCAAGCCCATGAACTGGCCTATGACCCCAACTACATGTCCCCTTTCGCTCAGTTTGCCTGTGACAATGGTCTGAATGTAAGAGGTACGTATCAGGTTCTTGGGAAGTGCTTTACGTCCCTAATAACACCTCCAGCACCACTATTTTATGTCCACTGTCAGTTTGAAGATTGGGCCATTCAACATTGACTTTGAACTCTGGAAAGCCGATTTAATACATTCTCTTTTGTCTTGTGTCCTGCAGGGGGGAAGCCTGATGACATCACGGTGCTGCTGTCCATTGTGGCAGAATACACAGACTAAGTGTGTGTGATGCTTATTGGAACTGTTCACTTCCTCCCCTCTCAGTCTTCCACCTGGCTCCTTCTCAAATGCATTGCTTCCTGTTGGACAGACTGGGGAGCCCCCCCATTCCTTCACTGACCTTTCTATCTCCCAGCCACAAAATAGAACACACACTCCTCACCACAGAATTGGACTCCATCTCTATTCTTCCGTTTTGTTTTGGGACTGTAGCGAGGAGGCAGGCTGTAAGGACTTTCTCATGTTGATCGTGATGCAGAACGGCATGTTGGTTCCCCACATTCAGGCTACGACTGAATGGCAGTCCTGAGTGTAGGCAAGTTTGCTTTTACAGGGAGTTGTGGTCGGTAGCCCTGAAACAAGCAGTGGTGTTATAAATCAAATAAGCCATATGCTTTGGAGTTGTTGGGGAGATGTGGTTGTGTTGCCTATACATTTTGATTGTCTGTCTGCGTTGTAGCTGTGTGACTATCTGTTCCAAGTCGTCTGTGTGTGTGGATGAATTCTGAGACTGTGGAATTGAGAGGGGTTGGGTTGTTGCGGGGCTGAGAGGTTCCAGTGACCTGTGATCAGAAAGGATGTAGATCAGCGCATCAGGGTCTTGGATTAGGATAAAGGGGTAGCTGGCCAGTATAATGTACTAGCTCCACTAGCAGAGATCTCTCCAGAGTGCCACCTATAGGCTAGTCTGAACTGTTCTGCTGGTGCGCACATCCTCATGGGTTTGTAAATATTGTGTGTCATGTAAACAAGGCAGAGAGTGTCTTCACTTTGTCACTGATGAGGATGGTTATTTTGCTGTTGTGCCAGATGTGTACACAAGCATTCACAATCTATAAAGGGTTGAACCTTGAAGTAAATACTCTCAATCGCTCCCTTCCATGGGCCGAAAGAACCACGATGTTGACGTGTTCATACCATGATCATGTTTGACTCGGTAGTCGCGTGTCAGGGCCATGAAATGATTGTGTGTAAAAAGTGGGTATAGGTTCATGTTTGAATGTCTGTTGGTGATATGTGTTAACTTGCAATGCTAATGGTAGCATCTAGGAATGCTTTCAACTGAAACACTAGGTCAGGTATGAATTATTAAACAAAGTTTTATTTTTATAACTTAATGTTATTAGTTTGATAGCCATTGATGTGACAGTTGAAATATCATCCAACATATGGATTTACCCTGTGATTATTTTGTGAAGCTATATTTTTGCTCCATGGATGGCAAATGAGAATCATGCCATCTTACTATTAAACAAGAATTGGTCTTTGTGTGGTGGGTGTCATCTCAAAATTGTTTTTGTTCTGTCTCCCAATAACAATTTACCTGCTGCTTTTATTTTGTCAATTAAATGTTTAATACTGTACTGTATTTGTGTGTGTGCAATTTCATTATTTCATGAAAGCTAGAAGTTGATCATCCTGTTACTTTCTTAGCATGCTTTTGTTTCTTCTTCATAATAGCAGAATACACACCTGTCTGCATTGTTAGCCAATGTTATGAAGCCAGCGCACCAAAGAGGAAAACTTATTTTCTTTCATGTTTTCATTTGGGTTTGGAGAAATATCTGCACCTATACTGTAACATAAAATGTATTTTAAAATTGAGAGCATATCAGTTTGACAGTTAAACCATCATTCTGCTTGTGGAGAACGATGGCCACTCGTAATTGTTGGTGCAAAACAGTCAGAAGACCACTTAGGTGTCTTTTTAGTTGTGCCTAAAATTCAATGTGACCAGAACGGGTTTGATCGTGTGTGTGGCTCTATTTATGTGATGGGTAGTATATGAGAAACAAACAACAATGCAGGTTTTTGAATCCTTAAAGAAACCAAAGATGGAAAGCCATAGCTTCACAAGCATGACCAGGGTACAGCTTCTTATCTAAACCCTTCAGTCAGGCTAACAGTGTAATGGAGACCAATGTTGTCACTATTGATCTTGCTTATTTCAGCATACAAATAATTAAAAAGAACATCAATTGTTACATTTGTGGAGTAAATACTATTTAAATTTGTTAAAACTATTTTTTTTCGGTAGCCTTAGACTTAATTTCATGAATTTCATCTGTCTTATGCATTCTGTCTTTGCATGACAAGCTGTTTTTGTCCAAGCTATTTATACTATTGGAATTTGCTTACCTGCAAATGTGCCCCTGTCTCACACAGCTTGCCTCGCCTCCAAATGTCTATCTGATTTGCTCACCTTCATTTAAAAGTTGTCTTTCCAACACTTAAACATGCAATTTTAGTAACCCAACAACTATTTTTTTTACTCTTTCTGACAGTGAGGGATCATTGTGTTAATGAATAATTAGCTTAATATCTGATTTTGAGATGAAGTACTCTATGGTTTAAGGACACTTTTCTGTTACGTGCTGAACCAGGAAGTGCAGGGCAGGTTGTAGTGCTGTTTATTGATAATGGTGAGGACCGATTCCGCCTTAACAAATCGATATTTTACCGTCCTATCAAGAGGCCTTGTCTGGTAGTGCACGCCAGTCTCGTTTCGACTTGTATGTTGCTCAGTGTTCAATTATGTCCTGCTTTTTCTGTCCATGCTTCTGCTGTCAAGACAAGTTTGTTTATTTATTTATTTATTTTGTTCTCTAGCAAGCAATGTTTCAGTATGAAAGCTACATGTGTGTTAAGTGTAACAATGCAGAACTAGTTTCTGTAAATGTGTTTTCAAAGTTGTAAAATATTCAAATAAAGAATCTAGTATTTGTACTAAAATACATGTTTGTGAGTGCTTTTATGAGTAGATGCTAAAACCAGTTTCCCACACAACCTAGTTTTTATACAGGTACACGTTTCCTGTGTTAACCAGTATGAGACAGTCATGAGATTGTGCACTGCTGTTGATTGCAGCATTCCATGTGATGGCATTGCCTGTAACAAATTTCACTGGCAGTGTGAAACAGTGCCTAGCCTGCAGATTAACCTCCAGTCGTGAGGTCAGCTCTGAGGCTGAGCTATTTTAGACCTGTCTTGATTGGTAAGGGCTTAATGAGTTTGCCTTACTGTCATGGTCAAATGCTGGTCCCCCTTTCAACCCATCGGGGCTAGTATGCTGGCAACCCCTTGCAATATCCTGGAATACCTCCCAAGCATTCATCAAAGGATTTTGGCATAATGTAAGAGCTAACCTGACCCTCAATTGTGTGACGATCTCCCTTTACGTGGAAGACGGCCTACCAAAGCCACTGGTCCAGATTAGTCACAATTTTATTTTTGTTATTTTGTCACATAATTGCAAGACCATCCACTATTCCCTCTCTGTCATTGTCTTGCTCATCCCTTTTTTGTAAATCCTATTTTCTACCATGTCTTTCTCTTTCTCAGTTAATCTTTATCTTCCTCTCTCTTTCACTCACTCTCGCTCTCTTTTTCCACACGTGTCAGACAATATGGCATATGAGCCTGTGTGACCTTGGAACACACTAGTGTGTCACCACCAAAACAGGCCCATATCTGCAGGCTATGTATTGAATATAGATGCCAAACCTATTTCCATATCCACCCACATAATGAACATTGATGCCAGTGGAGGCTGAGCATGAAAGGAGTGCCCGTAAATCACGAGATGGACATGTGCTAGCCAACCTATTGTGTTTGTGCCAGTGCCATCTCATGGGTTTTCTCTCCTGCACACTACTAAAGACAGACTTCTCAAAATAGAGCCAATCTCATAAGTGAGATGTGTATAATCTAAACTGGGACAGTGTCCAGGATGATTAGTGATGTTCTAGTCAGACAGCCATGAGCACTTGGAGTGATTTATGATTATTATTGATCTATTATTAGCTTTATTTATGAATAAAATGAATGTATTATTTTATTCCATCGGGCATTATCAAATACATTTTTGCAATAATTAACCTTGAAGGAGTATCCCATATTTGCCCAAGAGGGCTTTAGTTGATATCAGGTCAGCTATTTGCACATGCACAGAAGAAGTTTAAAAATGATTTAGTCTATTGACGCACCTGTCAAAGACTCCAGTCACCCAAGTCATAGACTGTTTTCTCTGCTACAGCACAGCAAGCGGTACAGGAGTGCGAAGTCTAGGACCAAAAGGCACATTAACAGCTACCCCCACGTCATAAGACTGCTGAACAATTAACCAAATGACCACAGCATTATTTACATTTTTTTTGCGTAAGGGAGATGACATATACATTGGCAAACCTGGGCTAAACAGTTTCCCCTACCACCTGCACCAGTCATTTTGGAAGGATTGAAGCCAGACCACAATTGAGAGTTATCCAATGAGTTTGTTATAATTACATTTCTGTGGAACCATTTACCCCAGTGCACACAATTAAGTATAGTATTTCACTTTTAGCCCATCTCTTGGAGCAGTACTTTGGGACATGCAGCTAGATAAATGCATTGGTAGGTGGCAACAAATAAATTAAGCGCATGGTAGTTAAAGAACAAAACAGCTGACGCAGCAGTTGAGATTTATGGGCACGTTTCGGGTGATCTTTGTTTTAGTCTCGCTGTGCAGAAGATCGCACAACCTCAGGACAAGTGTTTAGCTTGTCCGGAACCACATCCATATGATATGCACACATCACATGCAGAATAATTCTTTACCATATTGATGTGGTTTCCGAGAACTACATATATCCAATCGTTTTCATACTTTCCAAAATAAGAAACGAGCCCGAATGAGGTCTTCGCCTCCATGACAGTCAGCTGACGCTAGCAGCTCTGAAACATCCACCGAAGATATCACTAACCCTAGATCAGTGTATTTTACAATGAGAGCAAATGAAATATAGTGGGCAGAACAAGCAATGAGGTGACTAAAGCCAAGCTAGCGAGATCTTATTGGCGTTGAAGCATGTATTTGCATATTTCCGTTAGGGAACGCCTCTTCTGTGAAGTGCGCGTGTGCATAAAGACAATTCAACTTTGCACTCCTTCTCAACAATGCAATCTTTTTAAACTTTTGCAACGCGTTAAGTCTGTAAACTTACTACACTGTGTTTGTAACAGCTTTTAGTTTTGGGAACAGAAAAATGTATTGAGATCAGATGTTTCATCGATGAGAATATGAGCAGAATGTCAGCCCAGTTTCACCGAGTTCAATCCTCTCCCACTACCCGCGACTGGACTTCTTCTGACTACCATATTTGGTGGTGAGAAGATGTTCTAAAAGGATGCTTCAGCTTTATAGCCCTGTGAAGCTTTCTGGGACACAGGTGAATTGCCGGCGATGGTTGTTGACTTGGGTTGATCAGAGCTCCAGTATCAATCATTGATAAACAAACAAGCAAACTTTACTCAGTGTGGAGGTGGTTCGGCAAGGCTGTGGTATGAGATGGTAGGAGATAGTGATGGAGAAGAAAGTGAATCAAGCATGGAGCATAGCGGTACAAATAAAAGGCGGAGTAGGAAAGAGAAAAAGAAAGCAGGAGAGAAAGGGGTTTATGGAGGCAGAGAGAAGACAGAAAATGAAGTTTGAGGAGAGAAACATAGTTTCCAAACGCTAGCGGCAGTTCGGGGGTAGAGAGTGCAGAGGAAGTGCGAGATAAGTTGCGAGGGGAGCACCAAGGTGAGGAGGTGCATAAAGTGATTCTGAAGTTCAGGGAGGAAGGGGGAGTTGGGGCGATGAGTCCTATAAGGTTGCTGGCTGTGATAAAATAGTTGATTGGGGAAGTTGTCAATGTTGAAGTGTTAAGAGATGGGACCATGTGGGCATTAATGTGGGAATTTAGATTCTCTGTCGAGAAAACTCAGACAGTGTCCTTTCCCAGGAGGAAGGTGGGAGATGAGGTATGCTTGAGATTATATGGGAGAAACTTGGAGAGGGTGGGGTCCTTCAGGATCCTTCGGGTATACTTTGACACCAGACTGACCTGGGCAGAACACATTGAGAGCATGGTGGGAAAGCGTATGAAGGTGCTAAATGTGTAGCTCTGTCTGACGGGGAAGGAGTGGGGAGCTGGGCCTTCTTCATTGAGGACCATGTATGTTGCATTGATCCGATCTGCAATAGACTATGGCAGTATAGTGTATGGTTCGGCAGCCCGCATCTCATTGGAAAGGCTAGATGTCATACAGGGACAAGGACTCAGAATATGTAGTGGGTCATTTCAGACCTCCCCAGTGGCTGACCTACAGGTGCAGATAGGGGATATGCCATTGCATATTAAGAGACAGCAGCTGGCATGAAATACTGGGTCAACCGACAGGGACATGGGGTGTCTCATCCTGCGAAAGGGATTTTACAAGCATGCCGGGAACATCAGCGAGGACAGAACACAAGCTATTGGTGGGTGGGTAATACTTAGGTGAAGAAGATGGGACTGTATGGAAGGGAGTTTAGTCCAACGGAAGCTATTCCTATAAATCCACCATGGCTTCTACCGCCTCCAGTAGTTGATCTAGAAGTGTTGGAGAGACTACAGACAGATAGAAAGGGTGTTGATCCATCTGATAAGTTTAAGAGATGTATGGATACTGTGTATTAGGATTTTGTGGCCATTTACACAGATGGTCCAAAAGATCCAAGGACAGGATGCACAGGGTCAGCATTTGTAGTGCAGGAATGTGGGGTGTCAGTCAGGACACGTATTACAGATCATTTGGCTGTATACAGTGCCTTCGGAAAGTAGTCAGACCCCTTGACTTATTCCACATGTTGTTAGGGTACAGGCTTATTCAAACATTTATTAAACTGTTTTTCCCCTCATCAATCTACACACAATACCCCATAATGACAGGGCAAAAACAGTTTTTTTAGAAATATTTGCTCATTTATAAAAATAAATAATACAAAACTGAATTATCACATTTACATAAGTATTCAGACCCTTGGTGTCCACATCAGTACTTTGTTGAAGCACCTTTGGCAGCCCTCGAGTCTTCTTGGGTATGACGGTACAAACTTGGCACACCTGTGTTTGGGTAGTTTCTCAAATTCTTCTCTGCAGATCCTCTCAAGTACTGTCAGGTTGGAGGAAGAGCGTTGCTGCACAGCTATTTCAGGTCTCTCCAGAGATGTTTGATCGTGTTTAAGTCCGGGGTCTGGCTGGGCCACTCAAGGACATTCAGAGACTCGTCCTGAAGCCACTCCTGCGTTGCCTTGACTGTGTGCTAAGGGTCATTGTCCTGTTGGAAGGTGAACCGTCACCCCAGTCTGAGGTCCTCAACGCTCTGGAGCAGGTTTCTATCAAGGATCTCTCTGGACTTTGCTCCGTTATCTTTTCCTCTATCCTGACTAGTCTCCCAGGCCCTGCCGCTGAAAAACATCCCCACAGCATAATGCTGCCACCACCATGCTTCACCGTAGGGATGGTGCCAAGTTTCCTCCAGATGTGATGCTTGGAATTGAGGCCAAAGAGTTCAATATTGGTTTCATCAGCCCAGAGAATCTTGTTTCTCATGGTCTGAGAATCTTTAGGTGCCTTTTGGCAAACTCCATGTGCCTCGTACTGGGGAGTGCTGCAGAGATGGTTGTCCTTCTTGAAGGTTCTCCCATCTCCAAAGAGGAACTCTAGAGCTCTGTCAGAGTGACCATCGGGTTCTTGGTTACATCCCCTCGATTTCTCAGTTCGGCCGGGCGGCCAGCTCTAGGAAGAGTCTTGGTGGTTCCAAACTTCTTCCATTTAAGAATGATGGAGGCCACTGTGTTCTTGTGGACCTTCAATGCTGCAGAAATGTTTTGTACACTTCCCCACATCTGTGCCTCGACACAATCCTGTCTTGGAGCTCTATCAAATCAAATCAAATTGTATTTGTCACACACGCCAAATACAACAGGTGTAGAACTACCTTACATTGCAATGCTTACTTTAAGCCCTTGACCAACAATGCTTAAGAAGTTAAGATTTTTTTAAAGTGTTAAGTAAAAAATAGATAAGTAGAAAATAGAAAATAAAAGTAACAAATCATTAAACAGCAGTAGTAAAATAACAAGCAAGGCTATATACAAGAGGTACTGGTACAGAGTCAATGTGCGGGGGCACCGGTTAGTTAAGGTAATTGTGGTAATATATACATGTAGGTGGAGTTAAAGTGACTATGCATAGATTAGAAACAGAGAGTATCAGCAGAGTAAAAGAGGGGTCTGGGTAGCCCTTTGATTAGCTGTTCAGGAGTCATATGGCTTGGGGATAGAAGCTGGTAAGAAGCCTTTTGGACCTCGACTTGGCACCAGTGATGTACTGGGCCGTACGCACTACCCTCTGTAGTGCCTTGAGGTCAGAGGCCAAGCAGTTGCCATACCAGACAGTGATGCAACCAGTCAGGATGCTCTAGATGGTGCAGATGTAGAACCTTTTGAGGATCTGAGGACCCATGTCAAATCTTTTGAGTCTCCTGAGGAGGAATAGGCTTTATCGTTCCCCCTTCACGACTGTCTTAGTGTGTTTGGACCATAATAGTTTGTTGGTGATGTGACCACCAAGGAACTTGAAGCTCTCAACCTGTTCCACAACCTGCCCCGTAGATGGGAATGGGGGTGTGCTCGGTCCTCCATTTCCTGTAGTCCACAATCATCTCCTTTGTCTTGATATGTTGAGGGAGAGGTTGTTGTCCTGGCACAACATGGCCAGGTCTTTGACCTCCTCCCCACAGGCTGTCTCATCGTTGTCTGTGATCAGGCTGTTGTGTCATCGGCGAACTTGATGATGGAGTTGGAGTCATGCCTGACCATGCAGTCATGAGTGAACAGTGAGTACAGGGGGGGACTGAGCATGCGCCCCTGAGGGGCCCCTGTTGAGGATCAGCGTGGCAGATGGGTTGTTCCCTACCTTTACCACCTGGGAGCGGCTCGTCAGGAAGTCCAGGATCCAGATGTAGAGGGAGGTGTTTAGTCCCAGGGTCCTTAGCTTAGCTGTAGTGAATGAATAACATTCTCACATAGGTGTTCCTTTTGTCCAGGTGGAAATGTGTAGTATTGAGTGCAATAGAGATTGAATCATCTGTGGCTCTGTTGGGACGGTATTCAAATTGGCATGGGTCTAAGGTTTCTGGGATAATGATGTTGATGTGAGCCATGACCAGCCTTTCAAAGCACTTCATGTCTACAGATGTGAGTGCTACGGGTCGGTAGTCATTTAGGCAGCTTACCTTAGTGTTCTTGGTCACAGGGACTATGGGGGTCTGCTTGAAACATGTTGGTATTACAGACACAGTCAGGGACAGGTTGAAAATGTCAGTGAAGACACTTGCCAGTTGGTCAGTGCATGCTTGGAGTACACGTCCTGGTAATCCATCTGGCCCTGCGGCCTTGTGAATGTTGGCCTGTTTAAAGGTTTTACTCACATCGGAACAGCTGGTGCTCTCATGCATGTTTCAGTGTTACTTGCCTTGAAGCGAGCATAGAAGTAATTTAGCTCGTCTGGTAGGTTTGTGTTGCTGGGCAGCTCGTAGCTGTTTTTCCCTTTGTAGTCTATAATAGTTTGCAAGCCCTGCCACATCCGACGAGCGTCGGAGCCAGTGTACTCCATTCGATCTTAGTCCTATATCGATGCTTTGCCTGTTTAATGGATCGTCGGAGGGCATAGCGGGATTTCTTATAAGCTTCCGAGTTAGAGTCCCGCTCCTTGAAAGCTCAGTGAGGATGTTGCCTGTAATCCATGGCTTTTGGTTGTGGAATATACGCACAGCCACTGTAGGGACGACGTCATCGATGCACTTATTGATGAAGCCAGTGACTTATGTGGTGTGCTCCTCAATGCCATTGGAAGAATCCCGGAACATATTCCAGTCTGTGCTAGTAAAACAGTCCTGTAGCTTAGCATCTGCTTCATCTGACCACTTTCTTATTGAACGAGTCACTGGTGCTTCCTGCTTTAGTTTTTGCTTGTAAGCAGGAATCAGGAGGATAGAATTATGGTCAGATTTTCCAAATGGAGGGTGAGGGAGAGCTTTGTATGCGTCTCTGTGTGTGGAGTATAGGTGGTCCAGAGTTTTTTTCCCTCTGGTTGCACATTTAACATGCTGATAGAAATTAGGTAAAAGTGATTTAATTTTCCCTGCATCAAAGTCCCCGGCCACTAGGAGCATCGCCTCTGGATGAGCGTTTTCTTGTTTGCTTATGGCCGTATACAGCTCATTGAGTGTGGTCTTAGTGCCAGCATCGGTCTGCGGTGGTATATAGACAGCTACAAAAAATATAGATGTAAACTCTCTTGGTAAATAGTGTGGTCTACAGCTTATCACGAGATACCCTACCTCAGGCGAGCAAAACCTTGAGACTTCCTTAGATTTTGTGCACCAGCAGTTGTTTACACATATACACAGGCCACCACCCCTTATCTTACCAGAAACCGCTGTTCTATCCTGCAGAAAAAGCTTAAAACCCGCCAGCTATATATTAATCATGTTGTCGTTCCATCCCGACTCTGTGAAACATAAGATATTACAGTTTTTAATGTCCCGAATGTAGGATATACATGCTTGTAGTTTGTCTATTTTATTAGCGATTGATTGTACTTTGGCTAATAGGATCAATGGTGAAGGTAGATTACCCTCTAGAGGCCGGATCCTAACAATGCACCCGGACCGTTGTCCATGATATCTCCATCTTTTCCTCCTGTGAATGACGGGGATGAGGGCCTAGTTGGGTGTCTGGAGTAAATCCTTCCCATCCGGCTCATTGAAGAAGAAGAAATCTTTCAGTATGGGGTGAGTAATCGCTTCCCTGATATCAAGAAGCTCTTTTCGATCATAAGACACAGTGTCAGAAATATTAAGTACAAAATAAGTTACAAATAATCTGAAAAAAAAAACTATAGCACAATTGGTTATGGGATCTCCTTCGCGCATCATTATTCACAATCACTCTACAGACAATTCCCTCAACCTCATGGCTTGATTTTCGCTCTGACATGCACTGTCAACTGTGGGACCTTATATAGACAGGTGTGTGCCTTTCCAAATAATGTCCAATCAATTTAATTTACCACAGATGGACTCCAAGTTGTATAAACATCTCAAGATCTCATAGCAAATTGTCTGAATTCTTATGTAAATAAGGTATTTCTGTTTTTTATAAAAACATTTATAAAAACATGTTTTTGATTTCTCAATATGGGGAATTGTGTGTAGATTGCTGAGTGTTTTTATTTATTTAATCCATTTTAGAATAAGGCTGCAATATAACAAAATGTGGAAAAAGTCTAGGAGTCTGAATACTTTCTGAAGGCACTGTATATTTGGTGAAGCTGATGGCTATACTGTTGGCCTTGCAGTGGATGGAGGAAGTCAAACCAGAGAGAGTAGTTATTTGCTCTGATTCATGTGCAGTGTTGATGAGTCTGCTGTCCTTTAGCACACGTAGCAGACAAGACCTGCTTTATGAGGTACAACAAACCCATGGCAGGATTAGACAAATGGGTATACAGATAAGATTGATTGGGTCCCAGCCCATGTGGGGGTGGAGGGGAACGAGGCAGTTGATGTACTGGCTAAACAAGCATTTCGTAGTTTTAATGAGCAAGGCAGAGGCAAAAAGCCTGATATGGACAGTGATGGTGCAGAGATGGCAGGAGCAGTGGAGTAGAGATACTAAGGGCAGGCATTTATTTCAAGTACAGGATGGTAGAGAAGAGAGGAGACTAGTTTTACAAGATTAAGGGTGGGACACAGCCGGTTGAATAAGACTTTAAATGTGATAGGAAAGTATCCAATAGGAAAGTGTGATTATTTCCAGGAAACAGAGACTGTGGAGCATGTGTTGCTACAGTGTGGGCAGTATCAGAGGGAAAGGGAGAGGATGAGATCTCGTATGAGGAAGATGGAGATACAGGGAATTAGTTTAAAGCATTTATTGAGTAGAACTCCCTCCTATATAGTCTCAAATATGTTGTTGTCTTTTTTAATAGCAACAGGGCTGTCAGGTAGGATTTATTATCTCCCTGTCTTCGGCCCACACTCCAGCAGTTGGTGGCGGTAATGCACATAACGCTGGATGCCAACCGCTGATAACCCCCACCGAAGAAAAAGACCTGTGACATATCTGGGTTATCATTTCTGTCTGTGCATCAACTCTTTAGACGTGCCAGTCCCGTGAGAGATTGATTGTCATTTGATTTCAACGGTTTTATCGGGCTGAACCGTCAATAGAAGTATACCGGTTTTTGTATTTTGACTTGCGGTGCTGTTGTTGTTAAACAGCTAACGTTAGTGAAATGCTTCTCACTGGCAGTGCTAGCGGTTGGCTAACATAACCAGCTAGCTATCTAGTTGCCATTCATTGATTCTGACTTTCTGTTTTTATTTTCGTTAACTGGTTGGCGAGCTAACGTTTATTGGCGTACTAGTTAGTCGAGGTAACTAGCTAGTTGCTTTGATTAAGGCTAGCTAGCAAGGTTACTGATTTAACTGCGACGATACTATGGTCAGTTTACGACAAGATGTTGGACAACCAAAAACTAGCTACCTAGCTAAAGTTACAATTAAATAATGGGAGGTTTAGTTGACTAATTGTATTTGAAGAAGTAAGCTAGAGGGAGCTAGTGGTTTAAATGGCAAAAATAGAACCAGGCAATGGACTTAAGTCAGCAGAGTCCCGCAAAAGTTTGCGGGGCACGACAGAAAGTCTGGCACTGACAGATGGAGAAGGCAACCTCTTCGACTCGGAACTAAATGTCTATACCAGTGAGAGACAGACGGATAAATACGGATTTATTGGGGGTGCACAACAATATTCAGAACAATCGTAAGTATGACCCATCTGTTTAGAATTTTCCATAAAAAAATGACGTCGCTTGCTCGTTCGTCTGTGGATGACAGACATGACTGTTCTAAATTGTCAAGACGTTGTCATAAGAAGTTTCTTACAGATTACTCACCTGATTGACCCCTTGTCATCTGACTTCACACACCACTTAACTGTTTATTTTCTAATATGCAATCCACATTTTAATCAGTAGCCTGTTATTTGTTATCCCTGGAGGCCAACATAAACATTTCTTCCTCTTGCTCAGTGTTATACTCCAGGCTTGGTCTCATAGACTAGACATAACATAATAAACTTACGTTATCTTTGGTATGGTTACATATTTAAGACTTAAAACGCGAACGTCTAGTAACCCAAAAGTTGCGTGTTCGAATCTCATCACGGACAACTTTAGCATTTTAGCTAATTAACAACAATTTACTACTTTGCAACAATTTAGCATGTTAGCGAACCCATCCCCTATCCTTCACCTCTTTAGCTAAGCTTTTCCCTAACCTAAACCCTTGAACCCAACTCCTAACCTTAGCCTGGCGGCTAACGCTAGGGGTTAACGTTAGCCACAACACATTGGAATTTGTAACACATAATCTGCTTCCATGGAGACTTGACAGCCTTTGTGTTGTATGGCATTTTCCCTTTCTTATTTTGTTTACCAATGTGTGTTATGATCGGCTGGGTACTGCTGCCTTGAAAAGTAGAGGTCAACCGATTAATCGAATCGCAGATTAATTAGGGCCAATTTCAAGTTTTCATAACAACCGTAATTGGCATTTTTAGCCGCTGATTACATTGCATTCCACGAGAACTGTGGCAGGCTGACTACCTGTTATGCGAGTTCAGCAAGGAGCCAAGGTAAGTTGCTAGCTAGCATTAAACTTCTCTTAAAACAATTAATCCTCACAAAATCATTAGTTAACTACACGTGGTTGACGATATTACTAGGTTAACTAGCTTGTTGTGTGGTGCCTGTTAATTTATCAAATCACAGCCTACTTCACCAAACGGGTGATGATTTAACAAAAGCTCATTCGCGAAAAAAAAGCACAATCGTTGCACGAATGTACCTAACCATAAACATCAATATCTTTCTTAAAATCAATACACAGAGGTATATATTTTTAAACCTGCATATTTAGTTAAAATAAATTCATGTTAGCAGGCAATATTAACTTGGGAAATTGTCACTTCTCTTGCGTTCATTGCACGTGTAGCCGATGCGAAATGGCTAGCTAGTTAGCGGTGGTGCGCGCTGGTAGCATTTCAATCGGTGATGTCACTCGCTCTGAGACCTTGAAATAGTGGTTCCCCTTGCAAGGGCCGTGGCTTTTGTGGAGCGATGGGTAACGATGCTTCGAGGGTGACTGTTGATGTGTTCAGAGCGTCCCTGGTTCGCGCCGAGGTCGGGGCGAGGGGACGGATTTTACATAATTATGACGAAGTTTGTGTAACAGCAATATTTAGACTTAAGGTTGTCACCCGTTAAATAAAATATAGAAGGGTTCCGTATTTCATTGAAAGAATAAATGTTTTGTTTTTGAAATTATAATTTACGGATTTGACCATATTAAATGACCAAAGGCTCCAATTTGTGTTTTATTATAATTAAGTCTATGATTTGACAGAGCAGTCTGACTGATCGGTGGTAGGCAGCAGCAGGCTCGTAAGCATTCATTCAAACTTTACTGCGTTTGCCAGCAGCTCTTAGCAATGCTTCATTTACAGCGCTGTTTATGACTTCAAACCTATCAACTCCTGAGATTATGCTGGCAATACTAAAGTGCCTATAAGAACATCCGTTAGTCAAAGGTATATGAAATACAAATGGTATAGAGAGAAATAGTCGACACACCATAATTCCTATAATAACTACAACAACTTCTTAACTGGGAATATTGAACCACCAGCTTTCATATGTTCTGAGCAAGGAACTTTAGCTTTTTTACATGGCACATATTGCACTTTTACTTTCTTCTCCACTGTGTTTTTGCATTATTTAAACCAAATTAAGCATATCTTATTTGAGACTAATTAGATTTGATTTATATTAAGTTAAAATAAGTGTTCATTGTTCGTTCAGTATTGTTGTAATATATAAATCAATACCAAAAAAATTGGCCAATTAATCGGTATCAGCTTTTTTTGTTTCCGCCAATAATCGGTTTCGGCATTGAAAAACAATAATCGCTCGACCTCTATTTTAAAGTGCTTTTGATTTATTAAAATTCTATGTGGCGATGACTGAAATCTTTCTTGCCTACTACTTACTAAAATGACTTTGCCCACTGTGTACTATCTAGAATGTACTGTTTAGTAAAAACATAGCCTAATGTAGTAAGGAACAAATATGAACATAATGTTCATCCACACTGAGAAGGCATCTAATGCGCAATCAAGCTTGTTCATCTGATTTTCAACTGTTGTCAAGCACGTGTGTGAAAAGACAATTCTCTTCCTCAGTAGCGTGCAGCGAATTCTACTTTATGAAAAGTCGAAGTTAGTAGAACATCCTGGCATTGAAAGGCCATATGCAGCTGTTTTCATCTCAATATCAAATCACAGTGGTTATAGAGGGTGCAACAGGTCAGCAACTCAGTAGTAAATCTCAGTTGGCTTTTCATAGTGGGAAGAAAGAGGGTCGAAACAGCAGGCCCGGGACAGGGTAGCACGACCAGTGAACAGGTCAAGGTTCCATAGCTGCAGGCAGAATGGCAGAAACTGGATCAGCAGCACGACCAGGTGGGCTCGGGATGGTTTTGGTAAATACAGTAGGATAAATACACATGTAGGTAGTCCATTCCATTAAATTTTTAAAAATTTGTTTTTAAGATTGCTTGAGGGAAAACTATTTTGATACTTATTATATTTACTGGTGGCTGAAAGACATTTTTGTTAAATTTAAATTAACAAAAATAGCTTCTTAGTGAAGCTCTGACACTCGTCAGATGTGGCAGGGTTTGAAAACTATTACGGACTACAAGGGGAAAACCAGCCGTGAGCTGCCCAGTGACACAAGCCTACCAGACAAGCTAAATGCCTTTTATGCTCGCGTCGAGGCAAGCAACACTGAAGCATGCACGAGAGTACCAGGTGATCCGGATGACTCTGTAATCACGCTCTCTTTAACCGATGTGAGCAAGACCTTTAAACCGTTCAACATTTACAAAGCCGTGGGGCCAGACGGATTACCAGTACGTGTACTCAAAGCATACACTGACATGTTACCTACATCTTTCAAGCAAACCATCAAAGTCCCTGTGCCCAAGAACGCCATGGTATTCTGTCTAATTGACTAAAGCCCTGTAGCACTCACATCTGTAGCCATGAAATGCTTTGAAAGACTGGTCATAACTCGCATCAACACCATCCCAGAAACCCTAGACCCACTCTAATTTGCGTACCGCCCCAACAGATCTACAGATGACACAATCTCTATTGCACTCCACACTCTTTTCCC
This sequence comes from Oncorhynchus masou masou, assembly GCF_036934945.1. Taxonomy (NCBI): domain Eukaryota; kingdom Metazoa; phylum Chordata; class Actinopteri; order Salmoniformes; family Salmonidae; genus Oncorhynchus; species Oncorhynchus masou. The sequence goes on from NC_088219.1 coordinate 20,712,264, forward strand.
ATCTGGACAAAAGGAACACTCATGTGACAATGCTGTTCATTGACTACAGCTCAGTGTTCAACACCATAGGGTCCTCAAGCTCATCACTACGCTAAGGAGCCTGAGACTGAACACCTGGATCCTAGATCTGACACTCCAACACACACACTACATACGCTCACACACATGCATATTGATGCCACACACACAAAGACTTGCACATAAACACACTTTCACACTCCTCAGATACACTGCTGATACTCTAGTATATATCCTGATTGCCATGTCACGTTTACCCCTACCTACATGTACAATACTGTATTACCTCAACTACCTCGTACACCTGCACATTGACTCGTACTTGTACTCCTTGTGTATAGCCTTTTATTGTATTACTATATTTTTTTACTTTGCAAATATTTTTCTTACATTTTAAAGCTACATTGTTGGAAATCGGCTCTTAAGTAAGCATTACATGGTAATATCTACACCTGTTCGGTGCATGTGACCGATAACATTTTATTTGATTTTGAACTCTATTGGTCTATTAACTCCTTTACTGCCTAGTGGTGTCATCAGGCAAGCCAAAGCTCCAGCCCACCAAAAAAGCCTGAAATTTCAGGTGTTCTTTTCAAAACAGCTCTTACATTAAAATGGTATTTGACTGCGCTGGGCCTTTAAATAACTTTCCCGCAAAGAAACAACAACATAGAAAACCACATGTTTTAGGCTTAGTTATAGTGAAACACACAAATTCTGGGCATCATTTGGACAGTTAATTTCAAAAGTGATATATTTTGAACTTTTAATAGTAAACCTAGCTCTTTTTGCTCCTAGCGCTTCAACTCTTAACCATTTGAAATGGTAATGTAGGAACACTTACGTCATCTCAAGGGAGGGGTTCAGTATGAAATGCACTCTCTCCTAGATGTGCTGGGTGTTACCACCTCAAGTCTTTCTATAAAAGCAGGTGACGGTGTGCTTTATGTGGCAATGGACTTGGTAAGTGGACTGTGCCAATATATTTTGCTTGATGCAAAATTCAAAAGGCCAAATTCACAGTTCTTGCTTCCCGCTTCATGCACATCTGAAGGCTATGAGGATTATATGTTTATATTCGTAGCTACCAGTGAAAGCTGCTGTGGGAAGAACGGCGGGTCATAATAATGGCCGGAACGGCGCAAATGGAATGGCATCAAACATCTGGAAACCATGCTTTTTGATGTATTTGATTCCACCGATTCCACTCCAGTCATTACCACAAGCCCGTTCTCCCCAATTAAGGTGCCACCATCCTCCTGTGGTAGCTACATCCATGTAAAAAGAAATAGATGACAGTGGTGGTCATGTTGACTCGTTTTATGTTTTTCCAGTCTGGTGGCGCAGTCCACTAATTCAATGGTTGAGTTGTAATCCCATTACCCAACACTTTTAATTCTGAAAAGTGAAGGCATACCTGCGAGAGGGGTAACCCTGGTAGTATTTTAAAAAATATATACAGTGCCTTGCGAAAGTATTCGCCCCCCTTGAACTTTGCGACCTTTTGCCACATTTCAGGCTTCAAACATAAAGATATAAAACTGTATTTTTTTTGTGAAGAATAACAACAAGTGGGACACAATCATGAAGTGGAATGACATTTATTGGATATTTCAAACATTTTTAACAAATCAAAAACTGAAAAATTGGGCGTGAAATTATTCAGCCCCCTTAAATTAAGTTAATACTTTGTAGCACCACCCTTTGCTGCGATTACAGCTGTAAGTCGCTTGGGGTATGTCTATCAGTTTTGCACATCGAGACTGACATTTTTTCCCATTCCTCCTTGCAAAACAGCTCGAGCTCAGTGAGGTTGGATGGAGAGCATGTGTGAACAGCAGTTTTCAGTTCTTTCCACAGATTCTCGATTGGATTCAGGTCTGGACTTTGACTTGGCCATTCTAACACCTGGATATGTTTATTTTTGAACCATTCCATTGTAGATTTTGCTTTATGTTTTGGATCATTGTCTTGTTGGAAGACAAATCTCCGTCCCAGTCTCAGGTCTTTTGCAGACTCCAACAGGTTGTCTTCCAGAATGGTCCTGTATTTGGCTCCATCCATCTTCCCATCAATTTTAACCATCTTCCCTGTCCGTGCTGAAGAAAAGAAGGCCCAAACCATGATGCTGCCACCACCATGTTTGACAGTGGGGATGGTGTGATCAGGGTGATGAGCTGTGTTGCTTTTACGCCAAACATAACATTTTGCATTGTTGCCAAAAAGTTCAATTTTGGTTTCATCTGACCAGAGCACCATCTTCCACATGTTTGGTGTGTCTCCCAGGTGGCTTGTGGCAAACTTTAAACAACACTTTTTATGTATATCTTTATGAAATGGCTTTCTTCTTGCCACTCTTCCATAAAGGCCAGATTTGTGCAATATACGACTGATTGTTGTCCTTTGGACAGAGTCTCCCACCTCAGCTGTAGATCTCTGCAGTTCATCCAGAGTGATCATGGGCCTCTTGGCTGCATCTCTGATCAGTCTTCTCCTTGTATGAGCTGAAAGTATAGAGGGACAGCCAGGTCTTGGTAGATTTGCAGTGGTCTGATACTCCTTCCATTTCAATATTATCGCTTGCACAGTGCTCCTCGGGATGTTTAAAGCTTGGGAAATCTTTTTGTATCCAAATCCGGCTTTAAACTTCTTCACAACAGTATCTCAGACCTGCCTGGTGTGTTCCTTGTTCTTCATGATGCTCTCTGCCCTTTTAACGGACCTCTGAGACTATCACAGTGCAGGTGCATTTATACGGAGACTTGATTACACACAGGTGAATTGTATTTATTATCATTAGTCATTTAGGTCAACATTGGATCATTCAGAGATCCTCACTGAACTTCTGGAGAGAGTTTGCTGCACTGAAAGTAAAGGGGCTGAATAATTTTGCACGCCCAATTTTTCAGTTTTCGATTTGTTAAAAATGTTTGAAATATCCAATAAATGTCGTTCCACTTCATGATTGTGTCCCACTTGCTGTTGATTCTTCACAAAAAAATATAGTTTTATATCTTTATGTTTGAAGCCTGAAATGTGGCAAAAGGTCGTAAAGTTCAAGGGGGCCGAATACTTTCGCAAGGCACTGTATATATGTTTTTAACAGTGCCCAAGATCAGTTGGAGTTCCTTTGACCATTGGAAAAAGAGCTACTGTGTACTGAAATGTGGGTTGGATTGAATTAAGATTAGTGTCTCAAATTTCACGGTGGTGATTGCACTTATTTTCCAAACACAATTCCCCAATACATGCGAGTCCACATTTTCAAGGATTTGAACTTATACCACAAGTGGCAATAGATGTGCGGTTACTGTCCAAAGCTTAATTTGCTCACGATGCACATAATTTGATTTATCAGAGGGTGCCAGTGGACTTCTGGTATGATTTAGTGAGAAAGTGTTGGGATCAGGTACAACTGTTTACCAGTAGAGGACTCTCCAGATTTTCCTTGTTTTAATACATGTAACTAGGAAGCACTGAATTGAGTAACGTGTATTGTCATTTGTGTAAATAGGGGCGCTACTTTGTCCCAAAATGTTAAATTAATTCTATGGGAAAGCCGTCCTTTCCTGGTGTTTTTCCTCTGCATTAATCTTTTAACAATGTCTCTTTTTATTGATAATTATTTGTCTGCTGATAATTGAGTTGTTGAGTCTAAGAAGACTTTAGGATCAGATTAAAATTCCTGCATGCCCAAGAAGCCTACTATTTAGAACACATGTATGGGTATTTATGGGTATTCGGACACAGACATTTTCTTTTCTACACTACTATGGCTTTTAGCCACTGAGTTCAACATGTGCAGCTGGTTCCCTGCAAATCAGAATACCGCCTGATATGTCACCACTTGGTCCGTTTTGACGTCTTCTGACTCTACATACAACCTATTGTGATGTGCATTTCTCTTGTGTTTAGGCCCCCTGTGAGTGGTTGACAAGCACCAGGAGTAGGAGTGGGTGGTGGGCAGAACAAGGGGAATGTTCTCAGAGCTTCCTGTTTCCTGTGTCCTTCACAGGCTGTGGCAAGTGTTCCACTGTTTTGTCTGAGGATTCATTTCCTTTGAGGAGTAGGAAGAGATCAGACGCTGATCCTCCCCCACCAATGATAGGCCCCTCCACCTGGAGTGTCAAGATGTGATAAAAAGGATGCCACATCCCAACACTCTGAACTGTGTATGGTATTTTGTTTTTGAGAGCGATTGTTCAAAATGCTAGTATTTGGACTACACCTGTCCCTGTTTACCTAGAGCTTCCTGAGGTCACCCTCGACCCGGGATGACTGTAATCTGATAGTCTGCACTAATTCAGCCAGGCTAATGCCAATCACTGTCTGTCTGTGCTGCACTCAGCCCTTTGTACTACCTGGTATTTGTCTACCTTGTAAAGCAGGTGCTTGTGTGAGGCACTGCTGTTTGCACGGCATGAGTGACCCCTTGTCTTTCATTAAGGGGTTTTTATCTCCTAGTATCTGTCATGTCATATGATCTGCTGGAGTTTGAAAGAGAATGCAGGCCTAAGTGTTCTGCCCATTTTGTTGGATGTAGACTAATGACTGCGAGACACTCCCTAGAATGAATGTAAAAAGTCTAAACAAAGCAGACTTGTCAGAGCCTCTTAAGCGAAGAGCTTGTTAGTTTTAGCCTGTCCAAACTGTCTTTTTATTATTATTGTTAAGTATGTTTGTTGTGCATTCTGCACCAGGCTTTTCTGGCTGTTTTGGTTTGCTCCATTGGAAGGGGAAGGGCATGTTGTTCTTTGACTAATGATGCTACGGCTACCACAGTTGCTGCCACTGTGACAGAACCGTGGTATGTGTGTCATAGATCTGTGTATGTTCTATTGCCTTGTATGCTTGATAAGTCTGAGGTCTGTGCCTTCCCTTTAGGTTTTATTTTATTTATGTAGCCTACAACACAACCTATTTCAAATCAAAGTTTATTAGTCACGTGCACCGAATACAACGGGTGTACACCTTACAGTGAAATGCTAACTTACAGGCTCTAACCAATGGTGCGGGGGGAGAAAGGTGTGTGTGTGTAAAGAAATAAAACAGTAAAGACATTTGGAAAAAAGAGTAGCAAGGCTATATACAGACACCTGTTAGTCAGGCTTATTGAAGTAGTATGTACATGTAGGTATCATTAAAGTGACTGCATATATGATGAACCGAGAGTAGCAGAAGTGTAAGAAGAGGGGTTGGCGGGTGGTGGGACACGATGCAGATAGCCCGGTTAGCCAATGTGTGGGAGCACTGGTTGGTCGGGCCAATTTAGGTGGTATGTACATGAATGTATACTTAAAGTGACTGCATATAAGATAAACAGAGAATAGCAGCAGTGTAAAAGAGGGGTTTGGGGGGGCACACAATGCAAATAGTCCATTTGATTACCTGTTCAGGAGTCTTATGGCTTGGGGGTAAAAACTGTTGAGAAGCCTTTTTGTCCTAGACTTGGCACTCTGGTTCCGCTTCCCATGCGGTAGTAGAGAGAACAGTCTATGGCTGGGGTCTTTGACAATTTTTAGGGCCTTCCTCTGACACGGCCTGGTGTAGAGGTCCTGGATGGCAGGCAGCTTTGCCCCAGTGATGTACTGGGCCGTAAGCACTACCCTCTGAAGTGCCTTGCGTCCGGAGGCCGAGCAATTGCCGTACCAGGCAGTGATGCAACCGGTCAGGATGCTCGATGTTGCAGCTGTAGAACCTTTTTGAGGGGTCTCAGGACCCATGCTAAATCTTTTTAGTTTCCTGAGGGGGAATGGGCTTTGTCGTGCCCTCTTCACGACTGTCTTGGTGTGTTTGGACCATTCTAGTTTGTTGTTGATGTGGACACCAAGGAATTTGAAGCTCTCAACCTGCTCCACTACAGCCCCGTCGATGAGAATGGGGACATGCTCGGTGCTCCTTTTCCTGTAGTCCACAATCATCTCCTTAGTCTTGGTTACGTTGAGGGATAGGTTGTTATTCTGGCACCATCCAGCCAGGTCTCTGACCTCCTCCCTAAAGGCTGTCTTGTCGGTGATCCGGCCTACCACTGTTGTCGTCAGCAAACTTAATGATGGTGTTGGAGTCGTGCCTGGCCATGCAGACGTGGGTGAACAGGGAGTTATTTTAATTCATCGCTGAGAAAAAGGAGAGGCTACATATAATGAGAACAATGACACAGTATAATTCCAAATCTAATTTTATTTGTCACATGCTTTGTAAACCACAGGTGTAACAGTGAAATTCTTACTTAAGAGTCCTTTTCCAAGAATGCAGAGATGTATATAAAAATAGAGACAAGGAATAAATACACAGTGAATAACAATCAAAATAACATGGCTATATACAGGGAGTACCAGTACAGAGTAGATGTGCAGAGGTAGGAGGTAATTGAGGTAGATATGTACATATAGTTAGGGGTAAAGTGATTCGTGTTGACTTTGGCTATGCCGGATTAAGTGATATGACATGCTATTCTATAAAATAATTTCTCCATAAATAATATTACCTGATTTGAGCTAATCATTGTGTGATCCTGGTTGGCGATAGGTGAACATACCAATTATAGCTAGCTAATAAAGAGCTACATTAAGAAATATCCTGCATTTTATTATTTTGTACAAAGTGTGCAAAACAAGACATGGTCAGAGTAAAAGATGGATTAAAAGATGGATTTTTCTGGAATTCCTTCAAATCGAATGGACTGGGAGTCTACAAACTTGTCCAGGTGCATGGCGTAAGTGCAAACAGCATGTGGAGCTAATGTTCACGGGTCCTGTGAAGGACAGAGAAGAGGAAAAATGCAGCTACTTGCTCCTCGGGATCGGTGAAAAAGGGAGAGATATTTACTACACATGGACACTTACCGAGGCTGAATCAAAGGTACTGAAAACATACTACGATCATTTAGAAGCATATGTTGTGCCAAAGACCAATACGATTTTCGCTAGGTACAAATTCCATGAGAAAGTACAGGGAACTAGCGAGTCTTTTGAACAGTTTGTGACAGAGCTGCGTCTGCTTGTGAACGACTGTGCTTATGCAAACAAGGATGAGATGGTCAGGGACCGTATTGTATTTGGAATACTCACCGCGAGTGAGAAACTTTTGAATGTTGGGTCTGAGGTAACGCTGGACAAAGCTGTCGACCATATCTCACGAGCTAGCACAGGCCCAGATGAAAACCATTTCGTGCGGCAGCACGAGCGCATCACGTGAACAAGCAGTGCACGCAGTCAGGCAGACATCAAAGCACACCTCCGGTGCACAGAGAGCGCGTTTTAGAACGGAGAGAGACACAACTTCAAAACAGCAACATGGACTCAAAACGCCCCAAAACATGTGGATACAAAGTGCATGGCGAACAAGGAAATTGCCCAGCTAAAGGCAAACCGTGTACTAAATGTGGTAAATGGAATCACTTTGCAAAAGTGTGGAAAAACAGTACACACAGTGAGTGAAGATGAAATGTCAATCAAAGAGTCAAACTCTGATTATCTGTTTTATTGATTCAGTGACACAAAGTCAAATATCAGAGACAGAGTAAGCCTTTGCTGACATTGAGATCAGAACACAAGGCACAGAGCTAAAGTTCAAACTAGACACTGGTGCACAAGTAAACATTATTCCTCTGAATAAGTACCACAGCTTGATATCGGGGTGCGAGGCGCAGACTGACTAGGTTATGGTGGTGAACAGCTCCCAGTAAAAGGCACATGCACTTTCAAATGCAAATACAAGGAAAGTAACATGATGTTGGAATTTTATGTTGTTGACATTAGAGCACCTGCAGTGCTTGGTCTTAAAGCATGTTTAGACATGGACCCCATCAAGCTACTTTTATCAGTGACAGCACCAGTAGAGACAGACAATTTACTGGAGGAGTTTGTTGATGTTTTCACAGGAATAGGATTATTCCCAGGAGAATGTACCATTCACCTTGACCCAGACGCAACCCCTGTGGTCTACCCACCGAGAAATATTCCCCTTGCTCTCTGTGCCTGTCTGAAGAGTTGGAGAGCATGGAGCAATCTGACATAGTCACCAAGGTTACAGAACCGACTGACTGGGTGAACGCGTTAGTCTTGGTGGCGAAACCACGCACAGGCAAGCTCCGAGTGTGTCTCGACCCAAGAGACTTGAACAAAGCTATCAAATGCCCCCTTTACCAACACTAGATGGCATCACACACAAGCTAGCGGGAGCACACTCCTTCAGTGTCATGGACGCTAGATCAGGCTACTGGGCTATCAAGCTCACAGCAGAGTCATCTAAGCTCACAACATTCAACACACCGTTTAGACGCTACAGGTTCCGTCGCCTGCCTTTTGGGATTATCTCAGCCCAAGACGAGTTTCAGCGAAAGATCGCCGAAGTGTTCGAAGGCCTCGATGGAGTTGTGGCAATTGTGGACGACATCCTTGTCTATGGTCGAACCAAAGAGGAGCACGACCGAAACCTCAGCGCGATGCTGCAAAGGTCCTGTGAGAGAGGAGTTCAGCTCAACCCCGAGAAGAGCACAGTCGGCGCTACAGAGGTCAGCTACTTCGGACATCTTCTCACAGCGACTGGAATCAAGCCAGATCCACAGAAGATCTTAGCCGTAAAAGAAATGGAGCCACCAAATAACCGTGCAGAGCTGGAAACAGTGCTGGGCATGGTCAACTACTTAGCCAAGGTCGCACCCAGCCTTTCCAATGCTAATGGACCCCTGCGTCAGCTGCTAAAGCAGTCCAATGAGTTTCTCTGGGACAAGCAACACGACATTGCTTTCCAGAATGTGAAAGACTTGATCACGAGAGAACCAGGACCAATACTTGCCTACTACGACCCTGACAAAGAGCTCAGACTCCAAGTGGACGCGTCGAAGGATGGATGAGGTGCAATGCTACTGCAAGCAGGAAAGCCCATCGGCTACGTTTCGAAATTTCTCACAGACTGTGAAATCAACTACGCTCAAATCGAAAAGGAGCTCTACGCCATTCTGTTCTGATGTAAATGTTTCCATCAGTACATATATGGACGACAAGTCATTGTGGAATCCGACCACAAGCCCCTTGAGTCAATTATGAGGAAACCACTAGCCGCAGCCCCGCCAAGGCTACAGAGAATGATCCTTCAACTACAAAAATACAACTTCACAATAACTTGCCGTCCAGGCAAAGACATTCCTGTCACAGACACACTCTCCAGGAAGTTTCTTACCTATAAGGACAGCAGCCTCAATGAAGGCATGGACATGCAAGTGCACACTGTGTACAGCAACTTACCAGTTAGTGACACACAACTGAAGGAGATCCAAGCAGAAACAGAAAAGGACTCACAACTCACACAGCTGAGGAAAGTCATACAGGCTGGATGGCCTGAGGAGAGGAGAAAATGCCCTCACAGCGTCTCAGAATTCTGGAACCATCGTGATGAACTGTCACAGATCAACGGAATAAATTTCAAAGGAGAGAATCATTATTCCTTCCATTCTCAGAGAAGAGATTTTGACAAAGATCCATGCTGGACACATGGGCATGGAAAAGTGCAAACGGAGAGCATGGGACATTTTTGTTTTGGCCCGGAATGTGCAAACAAATAGGACATCGTTGGTAAATGCGCCATATGTCTTTAACGACGCCCCTCAAACACCAAAGAGACGATGTTACATCACTGTATCCCAGACTGACCTTGGCAGGTCGTGGCAACCGATCTGTTCACCTGGAACAACGAGGACTACATCGTAATGGTGGACTACTACAGCAGATACTTCGAACTCAACAAGCTTCACAGCACCACATCTGCAGCTGTGATACACAAGCTGAAAGCAGCCTTTGCCAGGCATAGCATTGTAGAGACTTTAATATCTGACAATGGGCCCTGTTACAAATCAAATGAATTTGAATCCTTCACAAAAGCATGTGAGTTCACACATGTCACCACAAGCCCACATTACCCTCAAAGTAATGGCCTTGCTGAAAAATCGGTGCAGATTGCTAAATCGCTCATGGACAAAGCAAAAGCAGACGAGAGACCCTACCTCAGTCTCCTTGAATACCGCAACACTCCAGTTGACAACTTCAAATCCCCAGCCCAGCTATTGATGAGCCGCAGACTTCGCTAAATCCTGCAACACCACAAGAACTGTTGACTGACACAGAAGCATGCTCAGCATCATATCGCACAAGGTCAGGAAGAGAGGTCAAGCCCAGAGCTGTCCTAGACCTGTGAAATGTCAAAGGGTGTAGGCGGATCGCTGCCCTAAAAGAGTTCCAGACTGTAAACTTGTTATTGAAAGTTCACTTGAAATGCTTTGGTATTGTATTTGTTTGAAATGTTAAGATGTTATTTCTACAGTGAAAGCTGAGTTGCTGAGAATCCCTTGTTTGAAATGTAACAGTATGCTGGATTATTGATTCAGTCTATATTGATTCAGTTGGTGTAGTAGGCAGTATAAATGGGTACCTACCTTGAGTTCAAACTACTACAGAGCATGTATTCAAAAGAAACCCTTAGAATATGTAAACATTTTTCTTTTGTTTTAAAAGAAGGGGGATGTAATATTCATGTGTGTAAACATACTGAATTGTAATTCGATGCATTTTACTGCCATATCATACTGTGCTATGATTGGTTAAGACCACCCAAATGGTTAGGTCATGGTCGTTTTGAGCCTGGCTGGCGATAGGTGAACATGCCCGTTATAGCTAGCTAGTAAAGAGCTACGTTAAGAAATATCCTGCAGTACTGCATTTTATTATTTTGTACAAAGTGTGCAAAACAAGACATGTACAACATTAAATGTAAACTACATTTTTTTCTGACCCTTTAAACAACTAGTTTGAATGTTTGTAGCTACCAATTTTCCCATTAAGTCACCCATATTTCTCTAGTATAGGCTACTTATCATAGTGAACGATATCAGCAAAATGCCCACAATAAATGGTCGGTATAGTCGTTGTCAGTCTTTTTCAGTTTATCGTCTCAGCTTTTGTGTGTGTTGGTGTAAGTACAGTATATTTGTGGGTAGAGTCCAGTGTGTGTGTGTGTGCATAGTCATCGAGAGTTGGTGCAAAAAAAGGGTAAATGGAGGTAGCTATTTAGCAGTCTTGTTTAGAAGTCTTATGGCTTGGAGGTAGTGATGTGCAGTTCGCGGATTATTCTTTTTTGAATGACTCTTTGCTGACTCGAGTCAAGATAATTTTTTCCTGAGTGACTCGTTCATTTAAGTCATTAATTTCACCAGCTGGCCGTAATTAATTCTGCAGCAGGATAAATACATGGTCGTCCGGCTCAGCGCCTCTGGAGACTTGCTCTGACCAGCAACTGTCTATCATGTCCGCTAGGGAAAATTGATCATGCTGCAGGCAGCATAGAGAAGAAAAATACATGTTTAGAACTGATTATTGATCGCATGGTGCAAAAATGAATGCAATTAATTATTATGATGGACACAACTTTGTAGAACCAGAACATACACAACCTCTGCTCAACAAACTTTAACTCGGTAATGAATCGTTTGGGGGGCTGCAGTTCAAACTATATTGAGCGAATCACTCTCACGGCAGTCAAGCTATGCATTCCGTGTCATTCACAATCTAGTCTGGTTGCGGCCACAACTAGATCTCGTCTCAAATGTATCAAGAAATAATCTTATTTGTATGCCTAGCAATCAGCAAATGAACATTTGTTTAAAGCACACTTTTACAGGTCAGTTATAAATGACAGATCAAATTAGCCTCTACGGTGAAGGACAAGTGAATGGGCATTAATTTAATTCATTTGAAAATCAGTAGTTGAATGATTTAATTATTTTGATCTAACGACCCAAAAATATCAAGGTTGGTAAAAAGAGCTGAACTTCCCATCACTACTTGGGGTAGAAGCTGTTCAGGGTCCTGTTGGTGCACATCACCAACAAACTATCATGGTCCAAACACACCAAGACAGTTGTGAAGAGGGCACTACAACACCTTTTCCACCTCAGGAGACTGAAAAGATTTGGCATGGGTCCCAGATCCTCAAAGTTCTACAGCTGCACCATCAAGTGCACCCTGACCGGTTTCATTTCCGCTTGGTATGGTGGAAACATTGCCTACAAAAAAAGCACAAAAAAAGCACAAAATAGCAGAATTGGTCAGGAGCCCGTAAGACTGCCATTGCAGCGCCATCTACACAGTTCACCCCTCCTTCCTCCATCCCCCTTGGCTAACTTGACCACAGTCGTTCCAGGTTGCTGGGTGCAATAAAGATGCTCTTTCTCAGAGGCCTTCTGAAACGCACGCAGCCTCTTGAGGGTCCTCTTTGAACCGCCCTCGACTCTACTGTCCTCGCCTCTATTCTCTGCTCTCTCTCTTCCAAGGGAAGGAGCACAAGCCCAGCTCTCCTCCTATGTCTCTTTTCATCTGGAGAGGCGCTACAATGGCAGCCATTGTCCTTGTCTTTTTTATATTTTCTTCAATTTCCACTCTTGTTTCAACGGACACTGTGATCATATGGCTCAAGTTTTCTAGCGAAAGGGTTGTTTCAGAAAGAAACAATGTAGGCTCCTCTGGTCGAATGATTTTAAAAAGCAACAGGAAGCAGCTTGTATTTTTGTTTTTCTCCAAGACAACTTCCTGTGTGATGGATGGCGCTTCCTGTTTGGCCCCCGGCCCTCCCTCCCCTCACTCTCCTCTTGTTTCACTGTTGTCTGTGTTGACAATCAAGTCAAATTGTATTTGTCACATTCGCCGAATACAACAGGTACCAACAACCGTACCATGAAACGCTAACAAGCCCTGAGCCATCAAAGCAGTTCAAAAAATAGAGTTAAGAAAATATTTACTCAATAAAGTAAAAAAATGTAATCAAAAAGTAACACAAGATTTACATAACAGTAACGAGGCAATATACAGAGAGTACCGGTATCGAGTCAGTGTGTGGGGGTACAGGTTAGTCGGGTTAATTTGTACATGTAGGTAGGGGTAAAGTGACTGCATAGATAATAAACAGCAAGTAGCAGCAGTGTAAAACAAAGGGGTGTGGGGTCGACGTAAAAAGTCTGATTGCCCATTTGACTACCTTTTTGCTTTTCATGTCTAAAGTAATAAAATCCTGAGTGTTTGTTTAGAGAGACAGATGTATGTGTCTGTAGTGTGACCCTGGGTCTGTCGGTCTGTCTTCCTGACTCCCACAGAGCTGAAAACATCCCTCCTGAGGTGCTGAGGCAGAGGGAGGCCAAATGGCTGGACATGCTCAACAACTGGGACAAGTGGATGGCAAAGAGACACAAGAAGGTAAGTCAGTCAAACACTGGCTGATCTACACAAATCCCATTGCTGACGATAACAGCAAATTCCTGTGTTGGTCTTTTCTATAAGCATGTTAAGGTAGCCTTGCAAGCTGTCATGTGTCACCCCTTTTAATCCTGTTGAGTGACTGCTTTGGATACTACAGTATGTACCTGTCAGGTCACATTCCAGTCACCACAGCCCACCTGTTTTGCAACTCAGCTCATTTATTATTACACACACAGTGTACACAAACCAGCCTGGAGAAAAGTCCTTAGGTCATGAACTGTAGAAGGAAAGTCATTGAACACATACTTGAACAACCTGTCCCCCTTGCTTGATATTTTAATATATTACACTGATGGAATTCCTGTGATTTTTAAACTGATCTGACCGTCCATGATAATGAGTGGCTGTAACCGTAGCACTAACTCCCTATCCCCAGATGAAGCTGCGCTGTCAGAAGGGCATACCCCCCTCTCTGAGAGGCCGGGCGTGGCTCTACCTGTCTGGAGGAAAGGTGAAGAGGGAGCAGCACAAGGGCAAATTTGAGGTTACTCACTACTGTCCACCGTTAATACCAGTTTGTCTCACACACACACACACTTATACTTTTACACATAGTGTAGCATGTAAATAGCTGTGTTTTGTTTTTAAGGAGCTGGACAGCCAGGCAGGAGACCCTAAGTGGGTGGATGTGATAGAGAGGGACCTCCACAGACAGTTCCCCTTCCATGAAATGTTTGTGGCAAGAGGAGGCCATGGGTAAGCAATGTGAATGGGATGTTGTTTGTCATTGTTTCTGTTGGTGTTACTTGTGCCTTTGTCTCAGTATTTTTCAGTAACTGAATTGTGCTTACTATGTATTTAGGCAGCAGGACCTCTACCGTGTCCTGAAGGCCTATACTCTGCACCGGCCAGAGGAGGGTTACTGCCAGGCACAGGCTCCCATTGCTGCTGTGCTGCTAATGCAAATGCCTGCTGAGGTGAGCCTGCACAGACACACACATACTGTTACTCGCACCACAATGTTTTCTGATAATGTTGCATGTTTAATTTATGTTTGTGCTTTATTGACAGGATGCATTCTGGGGTCTGGTCCAGATCTGTGAGAAGTACCTTCCCGGATACTACAGTGCAGGGCTGGTAAGATGCACGTTACTTCAAACTACACATTCTCTCTCCTTCACTCATACTTATACTGTAAAAGAACACACATACACAAAAATACAATGACCCCAGATCATGTGCTTTAGAGAATTTGCTGACTGTTGGCTGTGACAGGGTGAGGTCTTTTACTAGGGTTTAAAGATCAGGCATACGGGATACAGTTAATTGGGTTAACTCAAAGAACTTACCTGTCACTAAAATCAAATGAAACATTTATTCAGCATGTTTATCATTGTCAGGAACACCTGTGTCTTGGAAAAGAACAGCTGTACAATTTTAGGTGACAAATCATGTTGAAATGCAGGCCTGCAGTACATATTAAATGGCATGTGCTGCTGTCATTGCATACCTGTAGCTTGTTGTCTGTGACCGTGACATGCTAATGACATAATACCCTGAGTGATCGGGTGACCAGACAATGTGGTCCAGATAATGCAACCATTAGATTTAACAGAGGAAGGAGTCTGCTCTCCTTTCTGACTGTTGTTCCTGTGTGCTCCTGTAGGAGGCGCTCCAGCTGGATGGAGAGATCCTGTTTACTCTGCTGAAGCGGGTGTCTCCTCTGGCCCACCGCCACCTGAAGAAGCACAAGCTGGACCCCATCCTGTACATGACGGAGTGGTTCATGTGTGCCTTCTCCAGAACCCTGCCCTGGGTGTCCGTGCTGCGCGTTTGGGACATGTTCCTCTGTGAGGGTGAGAGAGACATTCCACACAGTAAACATAGACATGAGTGCACTCTGAGAGGCATGCGCTTTTGACAGACGGAAACATACACACGCCGGCATACTCATTACATACCCTACCGTTCAAAGGTTTGGGGTCACTTAGAAATGTCCTTGTTTTTGAAAGAAAAACACTTTTTTTCTCTTTTAAAAAAAAAAAAATAACATCAAATTGATCAGAAATACAGTGTAGGCATTGTTAATGTTGTAAATGACTATTGTTGCTGGAAACGGCAGATTTTTTTATGGAATATCTACATCTATCAGCAACCATCACTCCTGTGTTCCAATGGCGCATTGTTAGCTAATCCAAGTTTATCATTTTAAAAGGCTAATTCATCTTTAGAAAACCCTTTTGCAATTATGTTAGCACAGCTTAAAACTGTTCTGATTTACAGAAGTAATACAACTGGCCTTCTTTAGACTAGTTGAGTATCTGGAGCATCAGCATTTGTGGGTTAAATTACAGGCTCAAAATGACCAGAAACAAAGAAACTTTCTTCTGAAACTTGGCAGTCTATTGTTGTTCTAAGAAATGAAGGCTATTCCATGTGAGAAATTGCCATCTGCCGTTTCCAGCTACAATAGTCATTTACAACATTAACAATTTCTACACTGTATTTCTGATCAATTTATTGTTGTAATGGACAAGAAATGTGCTTTTCTTTCAAAAACAAGGACATTTCTAAGTGACCCCAATCTTTTGAACGGTAGTGTACATCATAGACACATTGAAACATACAAAGGAACACACACACCTGTCTCAGGAGTGTTACTCAGTTTTTCACAATTCCTAACATTTAATCCTAGTAAAAATTCCCTGTCTTAGGTCAGTTAGGATCAAGCAATTTATTTTAAGAATGTGAAATGTCAATAATAGTAGAGAATTATTTATTTAAGCTTTTATTTCTTTCATCACATGCCCAGTGGGTCAGAAGTTTGCATACACTCAATTAGTATTTGGTAGCATTGCCTTTAAATTGTTTAACTTGGGTCAAATGTTTCGAGTAGCCTTCCACAAGCTTTCCACAATAAGTCAGTTTTGTAGGCCTCCTTGCTCGCACATGTTTTTTTCAGTTCTGCCCACAAATTTTCTATAGGAATGAGGTCAGGGCTTTGTGATGGCCAGTCCAATACCTTGACTTTGTTGTCTTTAAGCCATTTTGCCACAACTTTAGAAGTATGCTTAGGGTCATTGTCCATTTGGAAGACCCATTTGCAAACATTTTTTAACTTCCTGACTGATGTCTTGAGATGTTGCTTCAATATGTCTACATCATTTTCCTACCTCATGATGCCATCTATTTTGTGAAGTGCACCAGTCCCTCCTGCAGCAAAGCACACCCACAACATGATGCTGCCACCCCCGTGCTTCACGGTTGGTATGGTGTTCTTTGGCTTGCATTTCTCCAAAAAGTACGATACTTGTCCCCAGGTGCAAACCCAAGTCTGGCATTTTTATGGCGGTTTTGGAGCAGTGGCTTCTTCCTTGCTGAGTGGCCTTTTAGGTTATGCCGATATACAACTCGCTTTACTGTGGATATAGATACTTTTCTACCTGTTTGCTCCAGCATCTTCACAAGGTCCTTTGTTGTTCTGGGATTGATTTGTACTTTTTGCACCGAAGTACGTTCATCTCTAGGAGACGGAACACGTCTCCTTCCTGAGCGGTATGACGGCTGCGTGGTCCCATGGTGTTTATACTTGCGTACTATTGTTTGTACAGATGATCGTGGTACCTTCAGGCGTATGGAAATTGCTCCCAAGGATGAACCAGACTTGTGGAGGTCTATGATTTTTGGCTGACTTCTTTTGATTTCCCCATGAGGTCAAGCAAAGTTTTAATAAGTCCAACCTTAGTGTATGTGAACTTCTGACTTCTTCATCTGTATCTCAGGACACTCTGTGTCTTAAGTAGTAAAATACACCCAGTAAAATAGTTTTAAAAAATAATTTGTTTTTAAATATACTTAATTATCAAAATTAAATGTTATTGTGAAGATGTACTTAAGTAAAAGTATACATTTCAAATTCCTTATATTTAGCAAACCAGACAGCAGCATTTACATTATTTTTTATTTAAGGATAGCCTGGGGCACGCTCCAACACTCAGAGATCATTTATAAACTAAGCATGTGTTTAGTGAGTCCGTGGTAGGAATGACCAGGGATGTTCTCTTGATAAGTATGTGAATTAGACCATTTTCTTGTCCTGCTAAGCATTCAACATGTAACGAGTACTTTTGAGTGTCAGGAATGTAGTGAAGTAAAAGTTGTCATAAATATAAATTGTGAAGTACAGATACCCAAAAACTACTTCAGTATTTTTTTTTTAAAGTATTTTTACTTAAGCTGTCTGGTGTGTGTTCATCCAGGAGTGAAGATCATCTTTCGGGTGGGCCTGGTGTTGTTGAAGTGCATGCTGGGCTCCCAGGACAAGCTGAAGACGTGTCAGGGCCAGTATGAGACTATGGAGCTGCTAAAGACCATAGATACACGCTACATGCAGGAGGGGTTTCTAGTGCGGGAGGTACAACCACCCACAGACCTACTTATAGAACAGAAACATCAATTACTGGAGAATGCTCAGTGTCATGTTTTTTAGTCACTTTAAGAATAGCTGAGAATGACGACACTATCATGGCCACATTGCATGCTAAGGGTTATGGTGTAAACTGAAAAAAATACCCTGCTGCCACCTAGTGATACTTTAATAAAACACTATTACAGACATGATTTCTGCTAAGACCACTGGTTAACCACTACTCCTTGTGCTCTGTCCCAGATTCTAGAGCTGCCGGTGTCAGAGCGTGACATTGAGAAGGAGCACCTGGCATCAGTGCGGCGCTGGAAGGAGACCCGGGGTGAGTTGCACTGCAAGTCCCTTCCCAGAATGCACGGCGCCAAGGCCATCATGGCTGCCGAGCCGCCCGGTCGCCAAGACTTGAGACAGAACCCCACCATCATAGTTGAGTCGCCCCTGGCAACCAAGAGCAATGGGGAGGACAAGGAAAGGAAAAATACCAAAGAGCAGAAGAATGGGAAGAAAAACAGCTCTCCGACCCCAGTGGCAGCCTACCTTGAACCCAGCGAGCCATCCCCCCTCCTCAAAGACACAGCCCTGCTGGGCTCCAATCAGAGCCTGAGCAGCACAGAGTATGACACCTACCTGTAGCGGGTACGGATAGCCATGACACCTACCTGTAGCGGGTACGGATAGCCATGACACCTACCTGTAGCGGGTAGATGTCAACACTTGTTTACTGCTCACTGACTCCATATCCCTAGTATACCTTTACCCTCTGACCCATCCCCACCTCTGCCCTGACGATCAGGTCCCACACCTCTTGACTGACCCTTTCCATCCATAGCAAAACACTCTAAAACAATTGGAAGCTTCTGGCAATAGACCAAGTAGTAGTTGTTTTTCCTCACACATATGCGAGATGACAATTCAATCAGTTGGGAGAGTGCAGCACTAACCAAAGTTTAGTTGGACATACGGGTATACATGCACTTGGGCTGAGGGTAGATTGAGCTCAGTGGCAGGCTGTATAATCATATCAGTTCATTATCTCAATCTATTCTCACTGAAGAAGTCTTAGACTGAGTCAATATCAGATGACATAACTATGAAGTCTGCTTAGCCAAGAGTTGTGGATCTGGAGGCTGGACCACTGCCTATTTACGTATTCCACCTAATATATACTGTAGTATGAGACACTACAATGCCAACACACACCAATCCAGCATTGTTAGATTTAGTTCTCAGTCACAGGGAATGTCAATTAAATTGTAATCCCAGCAGAATATTTTGACTCACATAGGTTGCCAACATACTGTATAAAGATGAATGCTATTGTCATTCACTCATTGGCGCATCCTTTCTCTCTGTTTGTAGTGGATGTTGATGAACACTAGAGGGCTCTGTGGGGCATTTTCCTGCCCTAACCAATGAAAGAACTTGATTGACTGGTTGAGGGAAAATCAATCATCTCTATATCATCGTCATAGTTTTAAATTAAGGAAATTAACATTTGCTGGACAATTCCTGTCACTAGACCAAAGCTTGATGTTTTGACATATAGTATGTGTTGTAAGAGCCATGTTGTCTGAATTATTCCTGAGTGTGTTTGATTCTTTGCAGAGCTACAGAGAACAGAGTGAGTGTGTGTGTGGTCAGGCAGTGGGAGAAACATGGTAGAATGCCAGTCGATAGACCACTCCTATCATACTCAGCCATGTCGATTTCATTTAGCCGTTTTGATGAGAAGTATAAGCTATTTGTGTATAGCTGTTTATTAACTCTGCACAATTTCTTTGTATACAATCATCTATGTTTCACATAAATGTGTGTCACGGTCAAATATTTTCCTGTAGATAAGATTACACCTGCTGAAATGGATGTTTCTGAAGGGAAGAACTGGGTAAAAAAAATGATTGCACATTTTTGTATGGTAAAAGGATGATTTCCATAAAAATTGCTGTAGATTTTCACACTTGCACATAGCGTAGTATGAAATGTAATATACTATAGATTTTATATTTGTCTAAGAGGAAGCACTTTGTCCCTGGTCAATCCCTTTAAGAATAGAATGAACAATAACATTGTCTTCTCTAAAATTGTCCATGTGTGTGTATATACACTGAACAAAAATGTAAACACAACATGTAAAGTGTTGGTTTCATGAGCTGAAATAAAAAATCCCAGAAATTTTCCAGACGCACAAAATGCTTATGTCACATTTTTTTGCACAAATTTGCTAACATCCCTTTTAGTGAGCATTTTTCCTTTGCCAAAATAATCCATCCACCTGACTGGCATATTTAGAAGTTGATTAAACCGCATGATCATTACACAGGTACTCCTTGTGTTGGGGAAAATAAAAGGCCACTTTTAAAATGTGCAGTTTTGTCACAACAATGCCACTATTGTCAAGTTTTGAGGGAGCGTACAATTGGCATGCTGACTGCAGGAATGTCCACCAGAGCTGTTGCCATAGAATTGAATGTTAATTTATTTACCATAAGCTGCATCCAATGTTGTTTTGGAGAATATGGCAGTATGTCCAACTGGCCTCAACCACAGACCATGTGTAACCATGCCGCCCAAGACCTCCACGTCTGGCTTCATCTGCGGGATCCTTGGGGGGGGGTACTTTATCTAATAAAGCCCCTGTGTAGGGAAAAGCTAATAATGGTTGGCTGGGACTGGCTGCCAAGTGGGTGGGCCTAATCCCACCCATGGCTGCACCCCTACACAGTCATGTTAAATCAATAGATTAGGGCCTAATGAATACATTTATTTCCTTATGTACTGTCAGTAAAATCTTTCTAATTGTCGCTAGTTGCATTTATATTTTTGTTTCGTGTACTGTGCATTTGGAAAGTATTATGAGCACCTCCCTTTTTCCACATTGTTACGTTACAGCCTTATTCTAAAATTGATTCAATTATTTATTTTTTTTCCTCATCAGTTCACACAGAATACTCCATAACGACAAAGCGAAAACAGGTTTTTCAATTTTTTTGCAAATGTATTAAAAATAAAAAAAACACCTTTATTCACAATTATTCAGACTGTTTGCTATGAGACGTGAATTTGAGCTCAAGTGCATCCTGTTTCCATTAATCATCCATGAGATGTTTCTACAACTTGATTAGAGTATACCTGTGGTAAATTTAATTGATTGGACATCATTTGGAAAGGCACACACCTGTCTATATAAAGGTCCCACAGTTGACAGTTCATGTCAGAGAAAAGTCCAAGCCATTCGGTTGAAGCGTCATGTCTGGAGGAAACCTGGCATCATCCCTACGGTGAAGCATGGTGGTGGCAGTGTCATGCTGTGGGGATGTTTTTCAGCAGCAGGGACTGGGCGACTAGTCAGGAGCGAGAGAAAGATGAACAGAGCAAAGTACAGAGAGATCTTTGATGAAAACCTGCTCAGGACCTCAGACGAGGCGAAGGTTCACCTTCCAACAGGACAATGACAATAAGCACACAGCCAAGAGTGGCTTTGGGACAAGTCTCAAAGTCCTTGAGTGGGCCAGCCAGAGCCCGGACTTGAACCTGATCGAACATCTCTGGAGAGACCTGAAAATAGCTGTGCAGCAACGCTCCCCATCCAACCTGACAGAGCTTGAGAGGATCTGTAAAGAAGAATGGGAGAAACTCCCCAAATACAGGTGTGCCACGCTTGTTGTGCCATACCCAAGAAGACTTGAGGCTGTAATCGCTGCCAAAGGTGTTCCTACAAAGTACTGAGCAAAGGGTCTTACTTATGTAAATGCGATATTTCAGTTTTTTTTTTAAATGTATCGCTTTTTCTTTGTCATTATGTTGTATGTATTATGTGTAGATTGATGAGGGGGAAACTATTTTAATCCATTTTAAAATAAGGCTGAAACGTAACAAAATGTGGAAAAAGTCAAGGCGTCTGAATACTTTCCGAATACATATATGTATATGTATCAGGTGGATGTGTACACACCAGTATTTAAAGAGCTGAGATACCCTTCTGCACATTTCACCTTCTATTGTGTCAGATTGTTGGTAAAATGTGTCAGAACTCAGGTGGATATAGATTTCCCACACACATATATATATATATATATTTTATATATATATATATATATATTTATATATATATATATTTTATATATATTTTATATATATATATATTTTATATATATATATATATTTTACCAACAATCTGACACAATAGAAGGTGAAATGTGCAGAAGGGTATCTCAGCTCTTTAAATACTGGTGTGTACATTGAGCTTTGTTAAACAGGAAATCCTAGCATGGGTCTAATCCTACTCAAATGTGCTAATGATCCTGGGTCTTGATCCTGGGTCATATTTCTACAACCACGTTAAGTGTGCATGGATTTTTGAGGAACGTGGTACGTATGGGAAAACAGTTATAGATTAAGCACATTTGGGAGATTCTCTGTTGCTGGAACTTCATCTGTAAGAAGAATGGTCAATGTTTGGAACCTAAATGCTAACAAATTAGGCATTATGTTGGTCTCATTTTAGGTTTTACTTAGGAGGAACCAGAAGAATATAGCTATCAACTTTCCATATGGCCATGGGTGATGATGAAGAGATAGTAAAAAGGCACACTCCATTTTAGTTTTGTTATTTGACTACATCTCCTTGTATCTACCAGCTGTGTATGAACCAAGCCACTCACATTTACATGAATAAAATGTGATATTCTTGGACTAATCAGTTATGTCTGTTTCTCGTTCAATATAGTAAAACATTTGGTGCAAAAGATGCTGGTGGCAGAACAGAAGATGACTGGATAGAGGGTCATGTGATCTCTATATACTCCCCCAATCATCCAACCACCCTCACATACGCACATTAACGCACTTCCTTGAACACCTGTTTCTCTGGGTCTTTCAGCTCTGAGCGGTATTTGCATCTCAAAGACGGTAGATTCCCACCACGCCTCGCCCCAACTATTTCCCATCACCCGTTAATGGATGTGCAGGGCCTGTAAAATGTGCAACGGCCAAACAATAAGGATTGCCGCGTTCCTCACTGTGATGCTTTTATCTAGACAGTCATAATTACCAGAAAAGGCCGTTTCACACTGTCCGACATCCTACTAATTGCCCTGAGGCCAGGTTATTCTCTTCAACATAATTTGCATCTAAACATACTGTACCAAACATTTTTTGGGGACTTTCATGTTTCTGTCTCCCTGCCATAGATGCACTGAAACTTAACTTAACATAATACATTGTAGGGCCTGTGTGGATTGCTTCTTCCGTTTATTATTTTTTATTATGAACAAATTCTTTTTTACAATAACGGCCTACCCCGGCCGAATTGTGCACCGCCCTATGGGACACCCAATCACAGTCGGATGTGATGCAACCTGGATTCAAACCAGGTACTGCAGTGACACCTCTTGCGCTGAGATGCAGTGTCTTAGAACACTGCACCACTCGGGAGTCCCAACAGTTCACCGTTGAGATGAAGGAGAAGATTTATTTACTATACCCCAAGGGAAAGGAGAGAGGGATCCTCACTTCCACAGACAGCCAGAAGACAAGATGATATGAATTTCAGATCAGATGGAGTACGTTTCTTTCTCTTTCCTCTGTGTTTGGCATTGATAAGCCGCCCTCAGAGCCACCATCATTGTGTCTAACAATCAGAGAATACCAGTCATTGGAAGCTATTGCATGGTTTCTCTTGTCTCCTTTTGGCCTTTCTCCTGATTACTGGGGTAAACAATGCATGTCCTTCTGCTCTCCACCTGTCTCCTCTGTTGCTCAGGGACATTCAGACAGGGGCCCAGATTACAGGGAGTGTAATTAGAGAACAGTGAATAGCATCAGAGCTGATCTGTGGAGGACAAGAAACGACCCAGACATTCCTCTAGAACCAACCCAACTTATAGGACATACTGTAACAGTGTAGGTCACTGTAACCACTAGCCGTTCGACTACCGAGCGCCTCCCTGTTTCATCTATTGCTTCTCATTTGACCCTATGATCACTCGGCTACACAGCTGATGCCTGCTGGACTGTTCATTAACACGGTACTTCATTTTGTTTATCTGTCGGCTCCAGCCTCGAACCCAGGCCCTGTCTGTAGCTAACTGACCCTCTCTGCCCATTCATCGCCATGTTGTCTCACCCGTTGTTGTCTTAGCTCTCCCAATCAACAGCTGTGATTGCTTTACGCCTTTCTCTAATATCAATATGCCTTGTATATTGTTGTTTAGGGCAGCTCTCATTGTTTAATTTTACTGCGGAGCCCCTAGTCCTGCTCAACATGCCTTAGATAGCCCCCTTGTCCCACCCCCCACACATGTGGAGACCGCACCTAGCTTAACTGGCGCCTCGAGAGATGCAACCTATCTCATCGTCACTCAATGCTTAGGTTTACCCCCACTCGCACCCTACCATACCCATGTCTATACACTATGCCCTGAATCTGAACCATGCCCAGAAATCTGCTCCTTTTATTCTCTGTTCCCAAATCACTAGACGACCAGTACTTATAGCCTTTAGCTGTACCCTCATCCTACTCCTCCTCTGTTCCTCTAGTGATGTAGAGGTTAACCCAGGCCCTGTGTGTCCTCAGGCGCTCTCATTTGTAGACTTCTGCAACCGTAAAAGCCTTGGGTTCATGCATGTTAACATCAGAAGCCTCCTCCCTAAGTTTCCTTTATTCACTGCTTTAGCACACCCCGCCAACCCTGATGTCCGAGCCATGTCTGAATCCTGGCTTAGGAAGGCCACCAAAAATGCAGAAATTTCCATCCCCAATTACAACATTTTCCGTCAAGCCAGAGCAGCTAAAAGGGGCAGAATTGCAATCTACTGTAGAGATAGCCTGCAGAGTTCTGTCATACTATCCAGGCCTATGCCCAAACGGTTCGAGCTTCTACTTTCAAAGATCCATCTCTTCAGAAATAAGTCCCTCACTGTTGCTGCTTGTTATTATAGACCCCCTCAGCTCCCAGCGGTGCCCTGGACAACATGTTTGAATTGATTGCCCCCCATCTATCGTCAGAGTTCGTACTGCCAAGTTATCTAAATTGGGATATGCTTAACACCCCTGCCATCCTACAATCTAAGCTAGATGCCCTCAATCTCACACAAATGATCAAGTAACCTACCAGGTACAACCCCAAATCCATAAACATGGGCACCCTCATAGATATCATCCTGACCAACTTGCCCTCTAAATGCACCTCTGCTGTTTTCAACCAGGATCTCAGCGATCACTGCCTCATTGCCTGCATCCGTTACGGGTCCGTGGTCAAACAACTTCCCCTCATCACTGTCAAACGCTCCCTAAAACACGTCTGTGGGCAGGCCTTTCTAATCGACCTGGCCCGGGTATCCTGGAAGGATATTGACCTCATCCCGTCAGTAGGGGATGCCTGGTTGTTCTTTAAAAGTTCTTTCCTCACCATCTTAAAAAAGCATGCCCCCTTCAAAAAAATGTAGAACTAAGAACAGATATAGCCCTTTGTTCACTCCAGACTTGACTGCCCTTGACCAGCACAAAAACACCCTGTGGCGTACTGCACTAGCTTCGAATGGTCGCCAACGATATGCAACTTTTCAGGGAAGTCAGGAACCAATACACACAGTTAGTTAGGAAAGCAAAGGCTTGCTTTTTCAAAAATAAATTTGCATCCTGCAGCACTAATTCCAAAAAGTTTTGGGTCACTGTTGTCCATGGAGAATAAGAGCACCTCCTCCCAGCTGCCCAATGCACTGAGACTAGGAAACACTGTCACCACTGATAAATCCACAATAATCGAGAATTTCAACAAGCATTTCTCTACGGCTGGCCATGCTTTCCTCCTGGCTACCCCAACCCCGGCCAACAACTCTGCACCCCCCACAGCACCCCACTTCTCCTTCACCCAAATACAGACAGCAGATGTTCTGAAAGAGCTGCAAAATCTGGATCTCTACAAATCAGCTGGGCTCGACAATCTGGACGCTCTCTTCCTAAAATTATCTGCCATTGTTGCAACCCCTATTACTAGTCTGTTCAACCTCTTTCGTATTGTCTGAGATTCCTAAAGATTGGAAAGCGGCCGCGGTCATCCCCCTCTTCAAAGGCGGAGGCAGACCTTTGAAGAGGGGTGACAGACTGTTACAGACCTATATCCATCCTGCCCTGCCTTTCTAAAGTCTTTGAAAGCGAAGTTAACAAACAGATCATCGACCATTTCAAATCCCACCGTACCTTCTCTGCTATGCAATCTGGTTTCCGAGCTCGTCACGGGTGCACCTCAGCCACGCTCAAGGTCCTAAACGATATCATAACCGCCATCGATAAAAGACTGTACACAGCCCATCTGTAAATAGCCCATCCAATCAACTACCTACCTCATCCCCATATTTGTTTTTCTGCTCTTTTGCACACCAGTATTTCCACTTGCACATCCTCATCTGCACATATATCACTCCAGTGTAAATTGCTCAATTGTAATTACTTCGCCACTATTGGCCTATTTATTACCTTACCTCCTTACTTCATTTGCACACACTGTATACAGATTTTTGTATTGTGTTATTGACTGTACTTTTATTTATCCCATGTGTAACTCAGTGTTGTTGTTTTTAATTGCACTGCTTTGCTTTATCTTGGCCAGGTAGCAGTTGTAAATTAAAACTTGTTCTCAACTGGCCTACCTGGTTAAATAAAGGTGAAATAAATATGAATTTAAAAAAATGAATAAAACCAGCCAGACACTCCACATTTCCTTGTCATAAAGTATATCCCAGTGAATCAAGGCATCGATACCAGTACACTCATGTTTTATAAGATTTGGATCCTGTGTTATGAATCCCTTGCTCATCATCTTTCCATGATGTGTTTGTGCATTATAGCACTTTATAGGGCGTGTGTGTATGTATGTATAGCGGTGTGGAGGAATGATGTCATAGGGCCATATGTGGACAGCGTCCGTCTGGGGGATTATAGTCTGGTTTAATGAGCCCTAAAGCTCCTCTAAAGCTTTTTGGTTACTTAGGGTCTCACTATTCTATTATCCTCGTCAGTCACCCCCTTCTTAGCCCAATATCTCACTGCCCATGACGGGCTGCAGAGAGAAACTAGAGTTCAACGGCACAGGTCAACGTGATTACGACAATCTTATTGTTTTTATTGGTTGATCTAGCATGCAGCATCTGACACTTTTTCCTGCATTGGTAGTGAGGATCACCACTATTGTAATGCTTTCTGAAAGGTTCAATTATATTACAGTATACCAGCCATAAAACACAGCAGCATATAAATGCAGTTGTCACACGCAAATGAGTTCAAGGTTATCTGATTTTATCTTTACAATTGTCAAATGGAACACTCCCTCTGAGGGGGTAAGTTTAATGTAACTGTCACTTTGTTAGTCAACGTCTGATTGACCTAAACCAAGCAGGTAAGACAATGCCGCCACTAGATGAAATGTGAGTTCCCCAACCCATTCATGTGATGTTTCCACGTCCTTCATGTCTGTGGGAAACAGCTTTGATGAAACCAGATTCCAGTAGTCTCCTCCTGAGCGTGTGGGACAGGAAGCTGGTTCAGACTAGTAGGGGTCAGGGGTCAAACAGATGCTTTTACAGTAGACCGATGACAGGAAGTGTATTTGCCTTTTTAATTGTGCTTGATAACAATACGTTTCCCATCCCTCACTTACAGTGCAATCGGAAAATATTCAGACCCCTTGACCACATTTTGTTACGTTACTGCCGTATTCTAAAATGGATTATGTCGTTTTTTCCCCCTCATTATATAAATGCAATACTCCATAATGACAAAGCAAAAATAGGTTTGTAGAAATGTTTGCAAATGTTGTTTTTATTTTAACTGATTCAGACCCTTTACTCAGAACTTTATTGAAGCACCTTTGGCGGTGATTACAGCCTCGAGTCTTCTTGTGTATGATGCTACCAAGTTGGCTCACCTGTATTTGGGGAGTTTCTCTAATTCTTCTCTGCAGATCCTCTCAAGCTCTGTCAGGTTGGATGGGGAGCGTCACTGCACAGCTATTTTCAGGTCACTCCAAAGATGTTTGATTGGGTTCAAGTCCGGGCTATGGCTGCGCCACTCAAGGACATTCTGGGTCGTTGTCCTTTTGGAAGGTGAACCTTCGCCCCAGTCTGAGGTCCTGAGCGTTCTGGAGCAGTTTTCATCAAGGATCTCTCTGTACTTTTCTTCATTCATCTTTCCCTCAATCCTGACTAGTCTCCCAGTCCCTGCCTCTGACAAACATCCCCACAGCATGATGCTGCCACCACCATGCTTCACCGTAGGGATGGTGCCAGGTTTCCTCCAGACGTGACACTTGGCATTCAGGCCAAAGATTTCAATCTTGGTTTCATCAGACCAGAGAATCTTGTTTCTCATGGTCTGAGAGTCCTTTAGGTGCCTTTTGGCAAACTCCAAGCGGGCTGTGATGTGCCTTTTTAGGGAGGAGTGGCTTCCGTCTGGCCACTCTACCACAAAGGCCTGACTGGTGGAGTGCTGCAGAGATGGTTGTCCTTCTGGAAGGTTCACCTATCTCCACAGAGAAATTCTAGAGCTATGTCAGAATGACCATCGGGAACTTGGTCAACCCCTGACCAAGGCCCTTCTCCTCTGATTGCTCAGTTTGGCCGGGTGGCCAGCTCTAGGAAGAGTCTTGGTGGTTCCAAACTTCTTCCATTTAAGAATGATGGAGGTCACTGTGTTCTTGGGGACCTTCAATGCTGCAGAATGTTTTTGTTATCCTTCCCCAGATCTGTGCCTCGACACAATCCTGTCTTGGACCTCTAACAACAAATCCTTCGACCTCATGGCTTGGTTTTTTGCTCTGACATGCACTGTCAACTGTGGGGTCTTATATAGACAGGTGTGTACCTTTCCAAAGCATGTCCAAATCAATTGAATTGACCACAGGTGGACTCTAATCAAGTTGTAGAAACATCTCAAGGATGATCAATGGAAACAGGATGCACCTGATCTCAATTTCGATTCTCATAGCAAAGGGTCTGAATAATAAGGTAAATGAGGTATCTGTTTTTTATTTTTTATGTATTTGCCACAATGTATTAAAAATACTGAGGTTTGGATTCACATCATATTCAAAGTCAAATCCTTCAGGCGGTTGCTTTAGCCTGCCTGGAGTGGCAGAAGGGCTGGGTATGAAATTTACAGAGCAGACAGAGCTCCAGAATTGAATATAGAATAATACTGCAGTACTGAAAAATGGATGCTGCTCTGCTCCCTATATGTTCTTATTATCGTAGCGAGGAAAATCTCTCTCCATCTCTGTCTGTTCCAGTTTACCATGGTGATCACCAGAGTCACTCGGTCATAGTGAGTAACGACGACTCAAAGACAAGCCATGACTTGTTAAGTGGTTGATCTCCCACACACGCACACTACTAAATGTGGTTTTGAAGGTTTTCATTACATTGGGTTTCCTGGACACTGAGGCCTTCTTTAACCCTGAACCTCCCAGCAGCTACGCCCTAGTCGCGACAGTGTACATGTGCACACGTACTTGTTCTCTCTGTAGAAAAAAATTACATTTTCATTTCTCACATGCTTCATAAACAACAGGTGTAGACTAACAGTAAAATGCTTACTTACAGAACCATCCCAACAATGCAGAGAAAAGTATGATAAGTAATATGATAAATGATAGAAAAATTGAAAAAGTATAACCGAAGGAACACATACACAATGAGTAACGATAACTTGGCTATATACACGGGGAACGAGTCGATGTGCAGAGGTACGAGGTAATTGAGGTAGATATGTGCATATACTGTAGGATATTAATAAAGTGACTAGACAACAGGATAGATAATAGACAGCAAGAGCAGAGTATGTGATGAGTCAAAAGAGTTAGTGCAAAAAGGGTCAATGCCAATAGTTATAATAACTATTTAGCAGTCTTATGGCTTGAGGCTAGAAGCTGTTCAGGGTGCTGTTGTTTCAAGACTTAGTGCATCGTTACCACTTGCCGTGCGGTAGCAGAGAGGACAGTCTATGACCTCGGTGGCTGGAGTCTTTGACAATTTTTAGGGCCTTCTTCTGACCTCCTGGCAGGGAGCTCGGCCAAAGTGATATACTGGGCCGTACACATTATCCTCGGTATCGCCTTGCTGTCGGACACCAAGCAGTTGCCATACCAAGTGGTTTTGCAGCAGGTGAAGATGCTCTCAATTTTGCAGCTATAGAACCTTTTGAGGATCTGAGGGCCCAAGCTGAATCTTTTCAGCATCCTAAGGGGGAAGAGGCATTGTCGTGCCCTCTTCACGACTATGTTAGTGTGTTTGGACCATGATCATTCCTTAGTGATGCGGACACAAAGGAATTTGAAAATCTTGACCTGCTCTACTACAACC
The DNA here is from genome assembly GCF_036934945.1 of Oncorhynchus masou masou. NCBI lineage: Eukaryota > Metazoa > Chordata > Actinopteri > Salmoniformes > Salmonidae > Oncorhynchus > Oncorhynchus masou. The sequence goes on from NC_088219.1 coordinate 20,742,306, forward strand.
CGTCTGTGGATGGGGGCATTCTCTACCTTCCATTTCCTGTAGTCCACGATCAGATCCTTTGTCCTGCTGACATTAATGGAGAGGTTGTTGTCCGGGCACCACACTGCCAGGTCTCTGACCTCCCTGCAGGCTGTCTCATCATCATCAGTGATCAGGGCTACCACTGTCGTGTCGTCTGCAAATGTAATGATGGTGTGGAGTCGTACCAGTTGTGGGTGAACCGGTAGTACAGGAGGGGACTAAACACACACCCCTGAGGGACACCAGTGTTAAGGGTCAGCGTGACAGACGTGTTGTTGCCTACCCTCACCACCTGGGGACGGCCTATCAGGAAGTCCAGAATCCAGTTGCAGAGGGAGGTGTTCAGTCCCAGGGTCCTTAGCTTAGTGATGAGCTTGGAAGGTACTGTGTATTTGAATGCTGACCTGTAGTAAATTAACAACATTCTCACATAGGTGTACCTCTTATCCAGGTGGGAGAGGCCAAAGTGGAGTGTAATAGAGATTGCATCTTCTGTGGATCTGTTGAGGCAGTATGTGAATTGGAGTGGGTGTCTGGGATGATGGTGTGTGAGCCATGACCAGCTTTTCAAAGCATTTCATGGCTACAGATGTGAGTGCTACTGGGCGATAGTCCTTTAGACAGGTTAACTTGGCATTCTTGTGCACAGGTACTATGGTAGTCTCCTTGAAATGTAGGTATAACAGACTGAGTCACAGATAGGTTAGAAATGTCTGTGAAGACACTTGCCAGCTGGTCAGCGCATGCTCTGAGTATGCATCCTGGTAATATGTCTGGCCCTACAGCCTTGTGAATGTTAACCTACTTAAAAGTCTTACAGGGAGCGTGATTACACAGTCGTCCGGAACAGCTGGTGTGTTCTGGATGGTTCAGTGTTGCTTGCCTCGAAGTGAGCATTGAAGGCATTTCGCTCATCTAGTAGGCTCGTATCACTGGGCAACTCAGCTCACGGCTGGGTTTCCCTTTGTAATCTGTGATAGGTTGCAAACGTTGCCACATCTGACAAGCGTCAGAGCCGGTGTAGTAGGATTCGATGTTAGTCCTGTATTGATGCTTTGCCTGTTTGATGGTTCATTGGAGGGCATAGCGGGAGTTCTTATAAGCGTCCGGATTAGTGTCCCGCTCCTTGAAAGTGGCAGCTCTAGCGGATGTTGCCTGTAATCCATGCCTTCTGGTTGGGCTATGTACGTACGGTCACAGTGGGGACGACGTCGTGAATACCCTTATTAATGAAGCTGGTGACTGATGTGGTAAACTCCTCAATGCCATCAGATGAATCCCAAAACAGTCCTGTAGCTAAGCATCCGCTTCATCTGATCACTTCCTGTTAGAGTTTTTGCTTGTAAGCAGGAATCAGGGGGATAGTGTGGTCTTACTGACAGAATTGGTTTATGGTGGTAAATAAACAGCTACGAAAAATATACAGTGGCAAGAAAAAGTATGTGAACCCTTTGGAATTAACTGGATTTCTGCATAAATTGGTCATCATATTTGATCTGATTTTCATCTAAGTTACAACTATAGACAAACATAGTATTCATACAATAATTTGTTTGTCATTAGTTTGCTTTTCTTGTCTATATTGAATTCATCATTTAAACATTCCAAGTGTAGGTTTGAAAAAGTATGTGAATGACCACTCCAAAAGCTGATTGGAGTCAGGAGTCAGCTAACCTGGAGTTCAATCAATGAGACGAGATTGGAAATGTTGGTTGGAGCTGCCTTGCCCTATAAAAAACACTCACAAAATTTGAGTTTGATATTCACAAGAAGCATTGTCTGATGTGAAGCATGCCTCGAACAAAAGAGATCTCAAAGACCTAAGATTAAGAATGGTTGACTTACATAAAGCTGGAAAGGGTTAAAAATTCTCTCTAAAAGCCTTGATGTTCATCAGTCCACGGTAAGACAAATTGTCTATAAATGGAGAATGTTCAGCACTGTTGCTCCTCTTCCTAGGAGTGGCCGTCCTGCAAAGATGACTGCAAGAGCACAGCGCAGAATGCTCCATAAGGTTAAGAAGAATCCTAGAGTGTCAGCTAAAAACTTACAGAAATCTCTGGTACATGCTAACATCTCTGTTGACAAGTCTATGCTATGTAAAACACTAAACAATAATGGTATTCATGGAGGACACCACGGAAGAAGCTACTGCTGGATGTTCCACAGCACTACTGGCAAAATATTCTGTGGACAGATGAAACTACAGCTGAGTTGTTTGGAAGGAACACACAACACTATGTAGAGAAAAAAAGGCACAGCACACCAACATCAAAACCTCATCCCAACTGTAAAGTATGGTGGAGGGAGCATCATGGTTTGGAGCTGCTTTGCTGCCTCAGGGCCTGGACAGCTTGCAATCATCAACGGAAAAATGAATTCCCAAGTTTAGCCTAACATTCTCCTGCAAAATGTCTTTATCTGTCCGCCAATTGAAGCTCAACAGAATGCAACAGGGCAACGATGATGCAACAGGGCAACGACCCAAAACACAGAAGTAAACCAACACCAGGAAAGCTTCAACAGAAGATATGCTTCTGGAGTGGCCCAGTCAGAGTCCTGACCTCAACCCGATTGAGATGCTGTGGCATAACCGCAAGAGAGTAGTTCACACCGGACATCCCAAGAATATTGCTGAACTGAAACAGTTTTGTAAAGAGGAATGGTCCCAAATTCCTTCTGACCGTTGTGCAGGTCTGATCCGCAACTACAGAAAATGTTTGGTTGGGGTTATTGCTGCCAAAAAAGGGTCAACCAGTTATTAAATCCAAGGATTCACGTACTTTTTCCACCCTGCACTGTGAATGTTTACACAGTGTGTTCAATATAATAAAACATATTCTTTGTGTGTTATTAGTTTAAGCAGACTGTGTTTGTCTATTGTTGTGACCTAGATGAAGATCAGATCAAATTTTATGACCAATTTATGCAGAAATCCAGGTATTTCCAAAGGGTTCACATGCTTTTTCTTGCCACTGTAGATTAAACTCTAAACTCAGGCGAGCAGAACCTCGAGACATCTTTAATATTAGAGATTGCGCATCAGCTGTTTTGTCCTGGCGAAAGCATAGAAAAACAGCTAGATGTATATAATCCATGTCCTTGTTCGGCCACGACTCTGAGAAACATAGGATTTTATAGTTCTTCCAGTCCCGTTTTTAGGATAGTCTCGAACGGGGCTCGTCCAGTTTGTTCTCCAGCGATTGTACATTCGCCAATAGTGGAGGGTAGAAGTTATTTATGTACGTAGTTCGTCAGGGTGCCCGCACATCGGCCTCTCTTACACTGCCTTTGTCTTCGAGTCTTTGGGATTAGGGCCTGGTCAATATGAGCAATATGTCTTGCGCCCCTGACTCGTTGAAGTAGAATGGAAGGTTAGTGATGGCTGTTCTGATGTCCAGAACCCATTTCCGGTCATAGGAAACGATGGCGGAGGCATTATGTACAAGAAAAGTGAAGATCAGTGGAAAAGAACTGACAAAATAGCAGAATTGGTCAGGAGCCCATAAAACGGCTGCTATCCATTGCAGCGCCATCCTTCTCAGATAAATAAGTTGAACTGCTAGGTTTAACACAGTCAAATGAAACAAATGATACATTTATGACATCAATATATGTATATATTTTATTATTCAATACAGTAATAAGAGATCTGTATGTAAAACATTTGGCAATTTAGTCATTTAGCAGATGCTCTTAACCAGAGCTACTTACAGTAAGTGCATTCATGTTAAGCTAGAGGCAACCACATATCACAGTCAAATAAATATACAGAATATGAACATTCCAGCTAAACAATAGATACAGCGCCTTCAGAAACTACTCATATCCCTTAACTTATTCCACAATTTGTTGTGTTACAGCCTAAATTCAAAATGAAATATATATTTTTTCTTACCCATCTACACACAATACATCAAACATGTTTTTAGAAATGTTTGCACATTTATTGAAAATGAAACAAAAATATAAAATGTGCATACATTTTCACTTTGTAGAAGTCAATAATACTTTGTAGAAGTCAACACTTTGTTGAAGCACCTTTGGCAGCGATTACAGATGTGAGTCTCTAAGAGCTTTCCACACCTGGATTGTTCAACATTTGCTCATTATTCTATAAAAAATGATTCAAACTCTGTCAAATTGTTTTCTGATCATTGCCAGACAACCATTTTCAGGTCTTGCCATATGTTTTCAAGTATATTTAAGTCAAAACTGTAACTCCGCCAAACATTCACTGTCTTCTTGGTAAGCAACTCCAGTGTAAATTTGGTTGTCCTGCTGAAAGGTAAATTAATATCCCAGTGTCTGGTGGAAAGCAGACTCAACCAGGTTTTCCTCTAGGATTTTGCCTGTGCTTAGCCACATTCCATTTATTTTTTATCCTGAAAAACTCCCCAGTCCTTAACGATTACAAGCATACCCATAACATTATGCAGCCACGACTATGCTGGAAAATATGGAGTGTGGTACTCAGTAATGTGTTGTATTGGATTTGGCCCAAACATAACACTTTGTTTAAAGGACATAAAATTAATTGCTTTGCCACATTTTTTTGCAGTATTACTTTAGTGCCTTGTTGCAAACAGGATGCATGTTTTGGAATATTTTCATTATGTACAAGCTTGCTTCTTTTCACTTTGTCAATTAGGTTAGTATTGTGAAGTAACTACAATGTTGTTGATACATCCTCAGTTTTCTCCTATCACAGCCATTAAACTCTGTAACTGTTTTAAATTCACTATTGGTCTCATGGTGAAATCCCTGAGCGGTTTCCTTCCTCTCTGGCAACTAAGTTAGGTAGGACACCTATATTTGTGTAGTGACTGGCAGTATTGATACAATTACAAAGTGTTAAAAACTTTACCATGCTCAAAGGGATATTCAATGTCTGCTTTCTTTTACCCATCTACCAATAGGTGCCCTTCTTTGCGAGGCATTGGAGAACCTCCCTGGTCTTCGTGGTTGAATCTGTGTTCGAAATTCACTGCTCAACTGAGGGACCTTACAGATAATTGTATGTGTGGGGTACAAGGATGAGGTAGTCATTCAAACATCCTGTTAAACACTATTATTGCACACAGAGAGCCCATGCAACTTATTATGTGACTTGTTAAGCACATTTCTACTCTTGAAATGTTGTAGGCTTGCTGAAACAAAGGGGTTGTATACTTAATGACGCAAGACATTTCAGCTTTTCTTTTCTAATTAATTTGTAAAAATGTTGAAAAACATAATTCCACGTTATGGGATATTGTGTGTAGGCCAGTGACAACAAATTTAAATGTAATCCATTTTTAATTCAGGCTGAAAAACAACAATATTTGGAAAAAGTCAAGGGGTGTGAAGAGTTTCTTTATAGCATTTTGCTCAAAAAATCTGAGAGCAGCAATATTTTACACACAAATGAAGGCACACATAAGCAATCATTTCTGATGAAAAAACACAAATGTGAACAATTTGTTGATAATGTTTTGGAAATAAACTCTTCAAATACTTAAATGTCATACTTGATATATTTCATGCTATTTATAATAAATTATCTCAAGCTGAATTAAGATGTGCAGTGCTACTAGAGTTTCTGTCAGTGATCACCAGTGGTTGGTTCTCACCAGCTTCACCACAAGTGAACATCAACAGTCAAAATCTCAACCAGACATTTAAGTTAAAGAATAGGACTAAATCAAATCAAACTTTAGATGCATTTAACAAAGTTTGATTTGATTTAGTCCTATTCTTTCACTTAAATTATTGGTTGAGATGGAGACAATATCAATAATGAATTTGTAGACAAACTGGAATTAAAGCCAGACGAAGTTAGTGGCATAAAAGATAGGCCCACATCTCCTTCAAATGTTGATATTTGCTTGCGTTGACAACCAAACAGTATTCAATATCAATTTTGCAATACAGTAAATAATCTATTAACTTGTCGACAAGTTATCAAATTATATGTTGGATTCATGTCTCCAACTGGACCAAAATTAAAAGTTAAAGAATAGGATTAAACCAGTGACTGGTTCAGTGACTGATAAAACTATTCAAGCATTAGATATCCTTTCAATGTTGATATTTGGTTGCATTGTCAACCAAACACAATTCCGTATTTATTTTCTAAGACAGTAAATAGCCTAAAGTAAAAGACTATTTTACAAACTAATGTAACAGTTTTTATTCAACCTTAAAATTAGTAACACATCCATTAGTAACACATCACATTGAGGTTAGCCTACTATACATTTATTTGTATGTAATCATAGAAAGTGTGCATGTCCAAAATAGCATGCATAGGTGGCAGGTCTGTGGGGATGTTCACAGTTGCTATAATAATCTGTGCAGAATCTTGAACAATGTACTTTTAATGTAATCTCAACTGCAATCCAGGTCATTGGGTTGTGCTATTAGATCAATTCAATGTCCACGTTGGTTCAGCTAAATTTAATTGAAAAAACGTGGACACAATGTTGATTCTACTAGTGTATGCCCACTGGGAACACATTCACCTTTTATTGCAGTGGGCTAAATCAGGGTAACACGGAGGGATTCTTAGTCATCTGAAACAAATCTCCTTTGAAACAAAAGTATACACCTCACACACAGTTATGGGCTTTAAAACAAAGACACCTGTGTACCATGTCAGATTTTGCATTCCAATATACAGTTGAAGTGGGAAGTTTACATACACCTTAGCCAAATACATTTAAACTCAGTTTTTCACAATTCCTGACATTTATTCCAAGTAAAAATTCCCTGTCTTCGGTCAGTTAGGAGCACCCCACTTTATTTGAAAAATGTGAAATGTCAGAATAATAGTAGAGAGAGATTTATTTAATATTTTATTTCTTTCATCACATTCCCAGTGGGTCAGAAGTTTACATGCTACCAAATACTAATTGAGTGTATTGCCTTTAAATTGTTTAACTTGGGTCAAACGTTTCGGGTAGCCTTCCACAAGCTAGCCTTCCACAAGCTTCCCACAATAAATTGGGTGAATTTAGGCCCCTTCCTCCTGACAGAACTGGTGTAACTAAGTCGGGTTTGTAGGCCTCCTTGCACGCACACGCTTTTCTGTTCTGCACACACATTTTCTATAGGAATGAGGTCAGGGCTTTGCGATAGCCACTCCAATACCTTGACTTTGTTGTCCTTACGCCATTTTGCCACAACTTTGGAAGTATGCTTCGCGTCATTGTCCATTTGGAAGACCCATTTGTGACCAAGCTCTAACTTCCTGATTGATATCTTGAGATGTTGCTTCAATACACCTACAGAATTTTGCCTCCTCATGATGCCATCTATTCTGTGAAGTGCACCAGTCCCTCCTGCAGCAAAGTACCCCCACAACATGATGCTGCCATGGTGTTCTTCGGCTTGCAAGCCTCCCCCTTTTTCCTCCAAATATAACGATGGTCATTAGAGCAAAACAGTTCTATTTTTATTTCATCAGACCAGAGGACATTTCTCCAAAAAGTATGATCTTTGTCCCCATGTGCAGTTGCAAACCGTAGCCTAGCTTTTTTATGGTGGTTTTGGAGCAGTGGCTTCTTCCTTTTTGGAGCAGTGCCTTGTACCTGTTTCCTCTAGCATCTTCACAAGGTCCTTTGCTCTTGTTCTGGGACTGATTTGCACTTTTTGCACAAAAGTATGTTCATCTCTAGGAGACAGAACACGTCTCCTTCCTGAGCAGTATGACGGCTGCGTGGTCCCGTAGTGTTTATACTTGTGTACTATTGTTTGTACAGGTGAACGTGGTACCTTCAGGCACTTGGAAATTGCTCCCAAGGATGAACCAGACTTGTGGAGGTCTACAATTGTTTTTCTGAGGTCTTGGCTGAGTTATTTAGATTTCAAGCAAAGAGGCACTGAGTTTGAAGGTAGGCCTTGAAATGCATCCACATGTGCCTCCAATTGACTTAATTGAGAGTAATGGGAAAAACTCCCCAAATAGAGGTGTGCTAGCCTTGTAGCGTCATACCCTGTAATCTCTGCTAAAGGTGCTTCAACAATGTACTGAAAAGTGTCTGAATACTTATGTACACGTGAAATAAAAATGGATAACTGAAATACATTTGCAAAAATTCTAAAAACATGTTTTTGCTTAGTCATTATGGGGTATTATGTGTAGATTGAGGGAATAAAAACAATTAAATCAATTTTAGAATAAACCTGTAACCTAACAAAATGTGGGAAAAGTCAAGGGGTCTGAATACTTTCTGAATGCACAGGAAATGCTTTGGACCTTGCCACAGTTATTAGAATGAACGGACCAAGGCGCAGTGTGATTTGAGTTCCACATACTTTTAATCCAAAGTGAAACTACAACAAACAATAAACGAGCACCGACCGTGAACAAACAGAGCGAACATCAGCACTCAACAAAACAATATCCCACAAAGCAGGTGGGAGAAAGGGCTTCCTAAATATGATCCCCAATTAGAGACAACGATTACTTGCTGCCTCTAATTGGGAACCCTACAAATCACCAACATAGAAAATAAATGACTAGAACACCCCCCCTATTCACGCTTTGACCTAAACACCATAGAGAACCGAGGGCTCTCAAACATCTCATTCCAAAATCCTGGGCATTAATATGGAGTAGGTCCCCCGTTTTCTTCTAAAACAGCCTCTACTCTTCTGGGAAGGCTTTTCACTAGATTTTGGAACATTGCTACTGGGACGTTCTTCCTTTCAGCCACAAGAGCATTGGTGATGTTGGGCACTGATGTTGGGCGATTAGGCCTGGCTTGCAGTCCGGCGTTCCAATTCATCCAAAGGTGTTTGTTTGGGTTGAGGTCAGGTCAGGGCAGGGCAGGGGGAATTGTCATGCTGAAAAAGGAAAGGGATTTTCCGCCGCAAAGTTGGAAGCACATAATCGTCTAGAATGTCATTGTAGGCTGTAGCGTTAAGATTTTCCTTCCCTGGAACTAAGGGGCCTAGCCCAAACCATTAAAAACAGCCTCAGACCATTATTCCTCCTCCACCCAACTTTACAGTTGGCACTATGCATTCGAGCAGGTAGCATTCTCCTGGCATCCAGTGAAGTGTGATTCATCACTCCAGAGAATGCGTTTCAACTGCTCCAATGTCGGCGAGCTTTACACCACTCCAGCTGTTGCTTGGCATTGCGCATGGTGATCTTAAGCTTGTGCGTGGCTGCTCGGCCATGGAAACCCATTTCCTGAAGCTCCCGCCATTTCTTCCAGAGGCAGCTTGGAACTCGGTAGTGAGTGTTGCAAACGAGGACAGACCATTTTTACCCGCTATGCGGTTCAGCACTTGGTGGTCCCATTCTGTGAGCATGTGTGGCCTACTATTCACGGCTGAGCTATTGTTGCTCCTAGATGTTTAATATGAACAATAACAGCTCTTACAATTGACCAGGGAAGCTCTAGTAGGGTTCAGAAATTTGTCAAACTGACACGTTGGAAAGGTGGCATCCTATGACGGGGCCACATTGAAAGTCACTAAGGCCATTCTACTGCCAATGTTTGCCTATGGCTGTGTGCACAATTCTATATACCTGTCAGCACGGGTGTGGCTGAAATTGCCAAATCCACTAATTTGAAGGCGTGTCCACATACTTTGTATATATACTGTAGATACTTTAGCCTACTCAAACACATGGCTCAAACAGAGGGAGATGCTACGTTAGCTGGCTGGATATGGCTTTCCAACACTGGAACTCTTTTGGAACTCAAAAGATAAGCTTTTGGTTGTATTAATTTATTGCCACCGGGGCCTGACGGTAATGCTAAACTGCTTGCTGACTGTACACTGTACTGCATAATTCTAAAAGGTTTACTAACACATTAGTTCTAGTAGCTATGTTGACTATGACGTTAGCTAATATGTGGAACATCCAGGTGCTCTTTTGCAAACTTCAGACACCATGAAAGAGCAGTAGCCTCTTCCATGGTGTCCTCCCATGAACACCATTCTTGTTTAGTGTTTCAGTTATTGTAGACTCGTCAGAGATGTTAGCATCTTCCAGAGATTTCTGTAAGTCTTTAGCTGACACTCTAGGATTCTTCTTAACCTAATTGAACATTCTGCGCTGTGCTCTTGCAGTCATCTTTGCAGGATGGCTAGGAGAGTAGCAACAGTGCTGAAATGTATCCATTTATAGACAATTTGTCTTACCGTGGACTGACTTTTAGATATACATTTCTAACCCTTTCCAGCTTTATGCAAGGCAACAATTCTTAATCTTAGGCCTTCTGAGGATCTCCTTTGTTCCAGGCATGGTTCACATCAGGCAATGCTTCTTGTGAATAGCAAACTCAAATATTGTGAATGTTTTTTATGGGGCAGGGCAGCTCTTACCAAAATCTCCTATCTCATCTCATTGATTCGACTCCAGGTTAGCTGACTCCAATTAGCTTTTGGAGAAGTCATTAGCCAAGGGGTTCACATACTTTTTCCAACCTACACTGTGAATATTTAAAGGATGTATTCAATATAGACAAGAAAAATACAATAATTTGTGTGTTATTAGTTTAAGCACACTGTGTTTGTCTATTGTGAAAATGTATGTCAAATTTATGCAGAAATCCAGGTAATTCCAAAAGGTTCACATACTTTTTCTTGCCTCTTTAAAGATGCAATCTGCATTTAAAACATCAATTTTTTTACTTTTAAATTAATGTTAAATACCCATTATACCCTACACAACCATGTTTTGAAGTTTTACAACTTATATTTGGGTTTCTGACAGGATATGAGAATTTAGTTAAATTTGTGATGCATGTGTAGGTTATATTCTTCAAAACAGAGTTTGGGTGGTCAGAGGTTGGGTGGTCAATGGTCATGTTTTGGGTTGCAAAATTTCAGGAACTTTCAATAAATTCCCTGGTTTTCCAGAAATCGTGGTACAGGATTTCCTGCTTATTCCATCCTGATTTCTGTAATCCTCCAACCAGGATTTTGGGGAAACCAGCCATGGTGAAGGGAGGGGGTAGAAATATGGAGGAAGAGATAAGTAACGAGATTTGTCTGTCTGTCTGTGTTTCCATGGTGAATTGGGTTGTTAGACAACATAAACTTGGTCCTGATTAGTTCTCTATTTTCTTTCTTTTTGCATTGCTGTGAAGGACCCATAAGTAAGCGTTTTCACTGTTGATGCTAGTCTCTGTGTGTTGTTGCTGTATTTCTCTCCTGTTCTCATCTAGACAATTTGACATTATTCCAGCAGGAAGACTATTTTGAGTCCCAAATGGCAACATATTCCATCGAGTGCATTACTTTTAACAAGAGCCCTATGGGCCATGATCCAAAGTAATGCACTAAATCGGGAATAGGGTGCCGTTTTGGAGGAAGACCGTGTTTAATTAACCGTTGTCTTTCCATTCCACTGATTTACATTTTAAACACAGGGAGCAAAACACTACTTTAAATGCAACGAATAGAGCCCATTGAGGGATATCGTCAGATTTGGGGAATAACGTAGCCACTGATGCATAAATCATCCCAACACAGTGGTGTATGTGTGCGTGCGTGTGTGTCTGTTCCAAATGGCACCCTATTCACTACATAGTGCACTATGGGCCCTGGTCAAAAGTAGTGCACTATATAAGGAATAGGGTGGCATTTGGGATGTATCCTCTGATTTCAGTGCTGCTGAAATTCTTTCATGTATGTCTCTCCTAGCTGCTTGACTGACTAGTGTTGCATTCAGGTACAAGAGCCAAAGCACTTTGTGTATTTGCAATATGCTGTGCTGTATTTTACACACGCATACACACACACATAAACACAAAAATACGAGGGCTAAGATTGATGGAACTCCCGGTCACGGCAGGTTGTGACATAGCCTGGGATCAAACCTGGGTCTGTAGTGATGCCTCAAACACTACGATGCAGTGCCTTAGACCGCTGCGACACTCGGGAGGCCAATCCATATTCTTTGTCCAAATTATGTTCATGCTGTGATTGCCTCAATATATTTAGAAATACCGGTAGGCCTATAGGGCTACTCACACTCAAACCATGAAAATGAAAAACCAAAAGAGGGCAAGATGCAAAACTTAATTGAATGCAGCTATATAATAACCTGTTCATATTTTTCCTATAAACAATGACTTGACTTTTGATATTACCCCAATAAAGTTCAGAAACTTTTATGAAGGTTTGGTGCAGTATGGCTATTATTAGGCTTAGCTATGGAGGCCTAAGAAGACAGTACACACCAGGGTTCCAGTGCGCACAGTTGAATATGAGGTGAAGAAGAATGTTTTAGGCCTACCAGAGTTACTCCTTTAATCTAACAATATAACACTTATCTTTATAAAACATATTCTGATTGAACATTTTGGAATTAGTCTCCTTCTATTTGCCTATACTGTATCTGTATAGCAGTAACTGATAAGTAACCTGTAAAGAAATGCATTTATATTTTAAATATTAAAATCATACAGTGGACGCCTATAGGTCTATGCATGCAATGCCCTGATGCATTTAGTGCTCAAAGCTCTGACAGCTGAACCATGAGGTGGACAATTATTGTTTTAGGAAAGTAAAAAACAACAAAACAATAGGCTGAAAAGATTTGAAAATGCTACACATGAAACACAATAAATGTATTTTTAAATATGATATAGGCAGTTTAAGGACATATAAGTGTGGATCATTTGGCCAATATCGCTCATTTAGTGATGATGCTTGCAGCGCCCAGTCTGATATTTATTCCTCTCTTGGATCTGAACGGGTCTCTCGGATCCGAACCGGCGCGGGTCTGTTTAGGACGGTTTTTCCACAGACCTCTTCAGAATAGGGTCTTACTGTCCTCGGGTCCAATCGTACCGGAATAAGCAATGCGAATAAGCAATTACAGTAAATACTGACCTAAAAAGTAGGTCCTCTTCACTGTCTTATTGAGTCAGCTCAACAACTATAGAGCTAGGCATTAAACTGAAACTTGCCGTAGACTATTGAATGGTGATGCCAGAGAAAAATGTCCATCATATTCTACTCTAGATTATTCTTCTCTATGCCCCCTGAGTCATATTTTATCTTCGCCCAGGTTGCGTAGCAAATGACACCCAATTCCCTATGGGCCCTGGTCAAATGTAGTACAATATAAAGGGAATAGGGTGCCATTTAGGATTTAAATCCAGTTCCTAGATGAAATACAATCCAAAGGAATCAGCCAGTGTTTTGCATCCTCATTGTGATCAACCAGGTAACAAAACCTAACGTCTGCTGTGTGTATGTTGCCTCAATGCTTCATTGTTACATCTCCACAAAGCCCTTGATAAACAATTAAGCAAACCAATATAGCCATTTAAGTGACTCCCAGAGACCAGGGTAAAGGAAGAAAATCAGCAATCAAAATAAATGTTTCACCACAGCGACCATGTTATTTTTGTGATGCGTATTTGAGTTGGGACATATAAAGTTTCTATGTGAGAACTATTTCTAAGACACTTACTTTCAGTTTTTCTGAACTCACTCTTGTGTAAGAGGGAGGCTTGCGCTACCAGCAAATGTGCAGATCACATACACAGCTGGAATGCCAATTAAGCTGTTTACATGTCCTAATAATTTGAAAGATTGCTCAGAAATCTAGGTATTTTAATCTGCGTATGCTTGGTTCGATTTTGACCTTACCCTTATTAAGATAAGCAGAATAAAGTGTTTACATGACTATTGCTATACACGGCCTTACCTACTCCCCAAAAACAACATCTTATGGTACCCAAACAAAGATCATCTCCTCAAGCACTGGTCCACATCCTGTGCCAGACAGGAAGTCCCTATTGAACCTTTGACCCTGCTGCTTTGCTGTCCCAATTGTTATAGCCAACTAGCTCTGAATCGCTCTCTCCTCTTCCTTCTGGGGTCTAAACTCTGCCGTCTCTCCTGCTTAAGAGAGACATTGGCTCCCCATCTTCACATGCTAGTTGCTGCACTCTCACTGCTGACCCTGAACAGTGAGCTATTTATTTATACTCAATATTAAAACAATGAATGGGGATTTCTCCTGTTGTGCACACATTTGCTATAAATATTTTTATTACACAGTCCCCCTTTATAAGGACAACAACCGAGTGAAAGGAAGATGATTAATCTGAACAAGGTAGCCAGCGTCGTGAAGTGTGGCCCACAAACAGAGACCGGACACTGGTGCGTCAGCCAGGGTTTAAAGCAAAGCTCAAGATAGCTCTCGCTGTTTTGTCTGTCCAAAGGGCAGGAAGTGGGCATGGGGGCAATGAGGTCAGAAAAACACCTTGTGAACCTTATTCTTGGGGTGCTGAAACAGAGTGGTTACAGTGGATACACTCTATGAGGGTCTTTTTATGTTGTTTTCTGACATAGAAAGTGCTCTGGGTAGCTTTGTCTATACAACATTGTCTATACAACTAAGCTCAAACCGTTTAGGGGTGAACTTTATGCTACAAGGTTGTGGTGTATTGTCAAATGCAGAAATGGCATATCATTACAAAGTTACAGTTATGTTGGCACTAAATTGTACAGTTTAGTTTCACATCATTGTAATGCACAAAATAAACCATGTCTACATACTGTATGCCTATATTTATTTAAGTGTTGTTGTGTCTTACTTTCACTTACTGTATATTTGCTTTACTTTCACTGAGGATCACTGAAAGTTCTTGGCTAAACTGTCGCTCCCACCATACCCCCTCTGTTCTCAAGCATGCCATAAGAAAGCTTCAGTATGAGACAAAGAAACTATGCACCCACTAAGAGTGGACTTCCCTTTCCACTGGCATGTCGCTTATGCACATGGAATGCCATAAAAAGCTAGGGAGGAAATCTTGTAGTAAGGGGACATGCTCTGGGCCCGTTATCTCCTCTGTTTGTCCCAGGTAGGGTTGCAAAATTCCAGTAACTTTCAATAAATTCATTGGTTTTCCTGCTTATTCCCTCCTGATTCCGGGAATCCCCCAACCGTGATTTTGGGAAAACCAGTGAATTTATTGAAAGTTCCCGGGAATTTTGCAACCCTAGTCGCAGGTTCTCTGACGTGGGATGATAAGGGACATTTAAGTGAACACAGCACTGGTTGCATGCTTCCTCCTCAGCAGCTGGGAGCTCCCATCTTTCACCTCATCTAATTGACAGAGGGAAAGGCCCAATCATGCAGATTTCTAATCACCGGTGCTCAGTCATCAGGACGATGCAGACCGGAGGTCTGGGTGCGTGTGATCGTCCAGCCACACGTGTGTGTTTGGGATGTTGAGGGGCTTAAATGCACGGCTACTCGTTAAAGTGTGTTAGGCACGCAAAAAAAGTCTTGCTGGGGAACGCTGAAATGGAAATCCTCATGGTGCAGTACAATGATTTCAAAAGTTTTTATATATAGAGGAAGCAGAGAAAAAAAAAAGTGATGAGCCTCAAAAAGCTCATTCAGTATTCTCAGCGCTTGGGTCACTGTGGGACAAGACCAAATCTAGGACAGAACATAGCTTTCTGTATAGCTCTCTGTCTGCAGGAAGCAGTTAAGAAAATAAGGAAATTATGCACATTTAATTTTAACTAGGTTTTTTCACATTCATTAAAAAGTTTAAACCCTCCAAAGCAGCCTGGAGGTGAACTCAATAGAGAGGCCTGTTATGAGGTCAGTTATTCACATTTCATTGGATCCCCTCTCAAATCAAATCAAATTTTATTTGTCACATACACATGGTTAGCAGATGTTAATGCGAGTGTAGCGAAATGCTTGTGCTTCCAGTTCCGACAATGCAGTAATAACCAACAAGTAATCTAACTAACAATTCCAAAACTAATATATTATACACAGTGTAAGGGGATAAAGAATATGTACATAAAGATATGAATGAGTGATGGTGCAGAGCAGCATAGGCAAGATACAGTAGATGGTATCGAGTACAGTATATACATATGAGATGAGTATGTAAACAAAGTGGCATAGTTAAAGTGGCTAGTGATACATGTATTAAATAAGGATGCAGTAGATGATAGAGTACAGTATATACGTATACATATGAGATGAATAATGTAGGGTATGTAAACATTATATTAGGTAGCATTGTTTAAAGTGGCTAGTGATATATTTTACATCCTTTCCCAACAATTCCCATTATTGAAGTGGCTGGAGTTGAGTCAGTGTGTTGGCAGCAGCCACTCAATGTTAGTGGTTGCTGTTTAACAGTCTGATGGCCTTGAGATAGAAGCTGTTTTTCAGTCTCTCGGTCCCAGCTTTGATGCACCTGTACTGACCTCGCCTTCTGGATGATAGCGGGGTGAACAGGCAGTGGCTCGGGTGGGTTTTGTCCTTGATGATCTTTATGGCCTTCCTGTAACATCGGGTGGTGTAGGTGTCCTGGAGGGCAGGTAGTTTGCCCCCGGTGATACGTTGTGCAGACCTCACTACCCTCTGGAGAGCCTTATGGTTGTGGGCGGAGCAGTTGCCGTACCAGGCGGTGATACAGCCCGCCAGGATGCTCTCGATTGTGCATCTGTAGAAGTTTGTGAGTGTTTTTGGTGACAAGCCGAATTTCTACAGCCTCCTGAGGTTGAAGAGGCGCTGCTGCGCCTTCTTCACGATGCGGTCTGTGTGAGTGGACCAATTTAGTTTGTCTGTGATGTGTATGCCGAGGAACTTAAAACTTACTACCCTCTCCACTACTGTTCCATCGATGTGGATAGGGGGGTGTTCCCTCTGCTGTTTCCTGAAGTCCACAATCATCTCCTTAGTTTTGTTGACGTTGAGTGTGAGGTTATTGTCCTGACACCACACTCCGAGGGCCCTCACCTCCTCCCTGTAGGCCGTCTCGTCGTTGTTGGTAATCAAGCCTACCACTGTTGTGTCGTCCGCAAACTTGATGATTGAGTTGGAGGCGTGCGTTGCCGCGCGGTCGTGGGTGAACAGGGAGTACAGGAGAGGGCTCAGAACGCACCCTTGTGGGGCCCCAGTGTTGAGGATCAGCGGGGTGGAGATGTTGTTGCCTACCCTCACCACCTGGGGGCGGCCCGTCAGGAAGTCCAGTACCCAGTTGCACAGGGCGGGGTCGAGACCTAGGGTCTCGAGCTTGATGACGAGCTTGGAGGGTACTATGGTGTTAAATGCCGAGCTGTAGTCGATGAACAGCATTCTCACATAGGTATTCCTCTTGTCCAGATGGGTTAGGGCAGTGTGCAGTGTGGTTGAGATTGCGTCGTCTGTGGACCTATTTGGGCGGTAAGCAAATTGGAGTGGGTCTAGGGTGTCAGGTATGGTGGAGGTGATATGGTCCTTGACTAGACTCTCAAAGCACTTCATGATGACGGAAGTGAGTGCTACGGGGCGGTAGTCGTTTAGCTCAGTTACCTTAGCTTTCTTGGGAACAGGAACAATGGTGGCCCTCTTGAAGCATGTGGGAACAGCAGACTGGTATAGGGATTGATTGAATATGTCCGTAAACACACCAGCCAGCTGGTCTGCGCATGCTCTGAGGGCGCGGCTGGGGATGCCGTCTGGGCCTGCAGCCTTGCGAGGGTTAACACGTTTAAATGTTTTACTCACCTCAGCTGCAGTGAAGGAGAGACTGCATGTTTCCGTTGCAGGCCGTGTCAGTGGCACTGTATTGTCCTCAAAGCGGGCAAAAAAGTTATTTAGTCTGCCTGGGAGCAAGACATCCTGGTCCGTGACTGAGCTGGATTTCATCTTGTAGTCCGTGATTGACTGTAGACCCTGCCACATACCTCTTGTGTCTGAGCCGTTGAATTGAGATTCTACTTTGTCTCTATACTGACGCTTAGCTTGTTTGATAGCCTTACGGAGGGAATAGCTGCACTGTTTGTATTCGGTCATGTTACCAGTCACCTTGCCCTGATTAAAAGCAGTGGTTCGCGCTTTCAGTTTCACGCGAATGCTGCCATCAATCCACGGTTTCTGGTTAGGGAATGTTTTAATCATTGCTATGGGAACGACATCTTCAACGCACGTTCTAATGAACTCGCACACCGAATCAGCGTATTTGTCAATGTTGTTGCCTGACGCAATACAAAACATGTCCCAGTCCACGTGATGGAAGCAGTCTTGGAGTGTGGAATCAGCTTGGTCGGACCAGCGTTGGACAGACCTCAGCGTGGGAGCTTCTTGTTTTAGTTTCTGTCTGTAGGCAGGGATCAGCAAAATGGAGTTGTGGTCAGCTTTTCCGAAAGGGGGGCGGGACAGGGCCTTATATGCGTTATAAGTTAGAATAACAGTGATCCAAGGTTTTGCCAGCCCTGGTGGCGCAATCGATATGCTGATACATTTTAGGGAGTCTTGTTTTCAGATTAGCCTTGTTAAAATCCCCAGCAACAATGAATGCAGCCTCAGGATGTATGGATTCCAGTTTGCAAAGAGTCAAATAAAGTTCGTTCAGAGCCACCGATGTGTCTGCTTGGGGGGGAATATATACGGTTGTGATTATAATCGAAGAGAATTCTCTTGGTAGATAATGCGGTCTATATTTGATTGTGAGGAATTCTAAAATCAGGTGAACAGAAGGATTTGAGTTCCTGTATGTTTCTGTGATCACACCACGTCTCGTTAGCCATAAGGCATACGCCCCCGCCCCTCTTCGCGATGTGTGGAGAAACCCGCTGGCTGCACCGCATCCAAAAGCGTCTCTCCAGTGAGCCATGTTTCCGTGAAGCAAAGAACGTTACAGTCTCTGATGTCCCTCTGGAATGCTACCCTTGCTCGGATTTCATCAACCTTGTTGTCAAGAGACTGGACATTGGCGAGAAGAATGCTAGGAAGTGGGGCACGATGTGCCCGTCTCTGTAGTCTGACCAGAAGACCGCCTCGTTTCCCTCTGTTACGAAGTCGTTTTTTTGGGTCGCCGGCTGGGATCCATTCCGTTGTCCTGGTTGAAAGGCAGAACACAGGATCCGCTTTGCGAAAGTCATATTCTTGGTCGTACTGATGGTGAGTTGACGCTGATCTTATATTCAGTAGTTTTTCCTCGACTGTATGTAATGAAACCTAAGATGACCTGGGGTACTAATGTAAGAAATAACACGTAAAAAAACTGCATAGTTTCCTAGGAACGCGAAGCGAGGCGGCCATCTCTGTCGGCGCCGGAGTCTTGTGGGTTCTTTCCTAACAAGTGAAACAAGACACAGGTCCTGGCCGGTTTGTCCAAGTGTTTCTCCCAGCTAACCCATGTTCCTTGCAGACATGAGACATAATATGACCTGACATGACATTACAATGCCTGGCCTATTTCTCATCAAGCTTTTGAGCAGCAATTCATATGGGTTGTGTTGTGTGGTAGAACACATCCAAGTGTTATGACATTTTGTCACATGAACATTCGGCACCAGCCAAGGGTATCAGGCAGTCTGAGGTCTCACAGCAGATACATGTCCAATCAATCGCATGCATTATGATTGTTTACATGTCCAAACAGACGGTCACACTCTCCGTCATGTGGTCTTCCACTCCCCAGCAGTGGCCCCAGTGCTTATCAGGCTGGTGTAAACCATCTCATCCCCCTGGTTGAAGGGAGGTGGAGAAGACAGGGGGATGAACCATAAAGGTGCCCAAATGTGCGCACTCCAACTGGGAAGGGGTGTTCGTTTTGGAGACTGTACACAATATCGGTCTTATTTTGACATTGATGTTAATTCACTGGTGTGACTTCAATATTATTCTCCTCAGTGTTTGCTATGTGTTTGTACACTCTAAATATAAAGTTATAAAACAGATATGTATGTCACTGGCTGTAGTAGTGACTGACTGGCTCAGTGTTGGTCAGCTCACAAATCAATCCCCGCAGAGCCAGCTGTCACAGTAAGTTACAGGGGGCAAATGTATGTGGTCTCTGACAGCTTCACACACACACACACACACACACACACACACACACACACACACACACACACACACACAAACTGTCTGACTGTCTCCCCCTCTCTCTGTCACACACACACACACACACACCAAAACACAACACACACACCCTGCCGTATCACCTCCTACTCATTTGGTGAAAAAAACACAACAGAACACTGGCTCATAAACACACATCAAAGGAGCTCTCAGCTGCCATGCAGACATATGTAGACCCTCTGTCTGTATGTGTAGCGTGTGTGTGTACGTTTGTACATTCTTGAATTTGTGTGTGAGTGTATGCATGCGTTTGTTTGGTTGTGTGTGGTCTCCATTCTTATCCCTCTCTTTTTCAGTATAGCAACATTCTAAAACTTGTTCAAAACTTGCTATGTAGACCAACGGATTATAGATGAAGACCTTGGGTGAGAACAGGAGATGACGAGATGTCATGTGGTCAACAGCAGAACACATGTATAGGAAGCTTCATGGTGTCTTGCCTGTGCATGATTTACTACACAAGGCCACACAGGAGAGGATGAGAGCAAAATAAACAGCACACAGTAGCAAAAACAATCTATTAAAAAACAGGTGGGCAATTTAGAGAGAAAACACCAATGGAATGTTGGAAAAACAGAACTAAGCTCACACTGACTGACAAAATGAAAAGTTAGAATTCCTTTGGATATCAGTGAATCTCTCAGGGCAACATGGGTCAACACATCAGGCAACATTGCAATGGACATAAGAAGATTGGAAGGTGTCGTTCATGTTAATCATCAGCATTAGCCATCTGTTTCTTATATCCGATCTCGGTCAAATTAGCCTATCTGCTCGTTAGAGGGTTGATAAAGTCTATGGTGCTGAATGGTGGGTGGGTGTGAATGGGATTAGGTGTAATCTTTTATTTAACTTTAGATTTCACGGCACTGACCAGGATATCCTCCCAACGTCCCTATATTGCTAAACAAATGACAATCTCACATATAAATAGAGCCCCTTTAGAACAGGGGAAGCTTGCTTTGATTCAAGTCACTCTGCTCCTTTCCTGCTCCGAGCTGCAAGAGAGCTCAGGTGACAGCTCCAAGGAGAGAGAGTGGGTTAGGAGACAGAGCAAAGAGATAAAGACAATTCGACCAGGTTACTCACCACACAAACCACTACAATAAGTAACAAAAATAACTGGTCAATGTAGGGTAAGTGATGCTTGAAGTCTAGTACTGACGAGAACCAGAAACTTTCACATATCCTGGTTCTGGCTTGTCATCAGAGGAAGAGAGAGATGAGTGGAGAGGGGTCGGGGGATGGAGAGCGAGAGAGAGAGAGCTGTGGGTGAGATAGGAATAGGGGGATGGAGGAGGAGGGAACCAGCTGAGCAGATTGTTGAGTAATAGTTGTGTCTGAGAGGGTCAGGTCTGTGGCGCCACTGCTGCCACACTACTGAGAAACAGAGGGTAGAGAATGGGCCTTCCCACCTGGGCTCCTTCAACGTGGATATACAGCCACTAGATCAGATTCACTTTACATCAGTCAACTGATGATTCTCACTAACTAAACCATTTGGACAAAATCATATTTCTGAGTGGATATTAGACAAACTATTGAGCACTTGTATTTAAAATTATAAGGCCAGGTCTCAACTCTCAACCTCACAGTAGCACACTGACCCACAGGATAATGAGTATGTCTGACTGTCCCCAAAGCACCAGATCAGTCAGGGAAAAAAATGTTATGATGAGCAAGTCTGTTGTGATGTACACTAATATATATATATATATATATATATATATATATATAAATATAATATACACACACAGAAGTATGTGGACACCCTTTCAAATTTGTGGATTGGACTATTTCAGCCACACCCATTGCTGACAGTTGTACAAAATTGAGTACACTGCCATGCAATCTCCATAGGCACACGTTGGCAGTAGAATGGCCTTACTGAAGAGCTGTGACTTTCAACGTAGCACCGTCATAGGATGGCACCTTTAGGATGGCACCTTTCCAAGAAGTCAGTTTGTCAAATTCCTGCTCTGCTAGAGCTGCCTCGGTTAACTGTAAGTGCTGTTATTGTGAAGTGGAAACGTCGAGGAGCAACAATGGCTCAGCCGCGAAGTGGTAGGCCACACAAGCTCACAGAACGGGACTGATGAGTGCCGCATATGTACCGCATTGTCTGTCCTCGGTTTTAACACTCACTACCGAGTTCCAAACTGCCTCTGAAAGCAATATCAGCACAAGAACTGTTTGTCGGGAGCTTCATGAAATTGGTTTCCATGGCCGAGCAGCCGCACATAAGCCTAAGATCCCCATGTGCAATGCCAAGCTTTGGCTGGAGTGGTGTAAAGGTCGCCACCATTGGCATTCTCTGGAGTGATGAATCACGCCTCATCTGGCAGTCCAACAGACAGATCTGGGTTTGGCGGATGCCAGGAGAACGCTACCTGCCCCAATGCATAGTGCCAACTGTAATGTTTGGTGGCAGAGGAATAATGGTTTGGGGCTGTTTTTCATGTTTTGGGCTAGGCCCCTTAGTTCCAGGGAAGAAATATCATTAAAGCTACAGAATACAATGCATTCTAGATGATCATGTGCTTAAAACTTTGTGGAAACAGTTTGGGGAAGGGCCTTTCCTGTTTCAACATGACAATGCCCCATGCACAAAGCGAGGTCCATACAGAAATTATTTGTTGAGATCGGTGTGGAAAAACTTGACTGGCTTGCACAGAGCCTCAACCTCAACCCCATCGAATACATTTAGGATGAATTGGAACGCTGACTGCGAGGCAGGTCTAATCGCCCAACATCAGTGCCCGACCTCACTATTGCTCTTGTGGCTGAATGGAAGCAAGTCCCCGCAGCAATGTTCCAATATCTAGTGGAAAGCCTTCACAGAAGAGTAGAGGATGTTATAGCAGCAAAGGGGGGAACCAACTCCATATTAATGCCCATGATTTTGGAGTGAGATTATCGACGAGCAGTGTCCACATGCTTTTGGTCATGTAGTGTAATTTGATATCAGGTAGTGATGGCCAACAATAACATTGTCCTGGACGTGGGAATATGTCTGAACTGATGAGCCCTCGCAGACCAAGTCTTCCTGGCTGCCTATATCCAAAAAGTATGCTGCTTCTTGGGGTTGTTTTTAGGTAAATTACAATAAATAATATTTTCTTGTTCTTTAAGACTAACATAGGGTAGACCCCACGCAAAGACATCTAATGGTCAGATAAGAAAACAGTAAGCTAAACATTTACTGTACATAACAGTATATGTACAACATAGGCAAATACCCTTTTCAGTCTTATTTCATGCAGAACAACAAATTCTCATTCAAAAGAGAATATAATATTTATAATATAATATTTTATGAGCCAATTTTCTCCATCAATGTCTATTTGCTAGACCAGGATAATTGATAATTTATTAACATTTATTATGTTAAATACTGTGTTATACTCATATAGCACTGCAGTAATAACATATTTCATTTGTTACATTGCACAGGATACAAGCAACATGTTTGAACAAGCAGACCGTTGCAATGGCGAATGTGCATAAAGGTGGCAAAATTCCGATTTGACGTCATTGTTTTAGCACTATCCAAAGAGTTTTTAAACTACAGTGAGCGATATGTTCAATGTGCCAATAAATCCGCATAATCTACTTTTTCAGTTTTTCTAAATGCCGGCGGGGTCTTGAAACTAAAATTGGGATCATGTATAACCTGCTAATGACCTTACAAAAAAAAGACTAACGGAGAGCAATGTACAATACAGCGAACCAGCAAAACAAGGAATTTGTGGTAGGTGCATGGGGGCCACCAACTTTATGCACCTCCGCTATTGTGTGATCATTGACATGGAAATATACACTACCAGTCAAAGGTTTTAGAACACCTACTCATTTAAGGTTTTTACATTTTTATTTTACTATTTTATACATTGTAGAATAATAGTGAAGATATCAAAACTATGAAATAACACATATGGTAAGGGGGGTATACAGAAGATAGCCCTATTTGGTAAAAGACCAAGTCCATGTGAGTGTATGCATGCGTTTGTTTGGTTGTGTGTGGTAAGAACAGCTCAAATAAGCAAAGAGAAACGACAGTCCATCATTACTTTAATACATGAAGGTCAGTCAATAGAGAGCCTTTCAAGAACTTTTCAAGTTTCTTCAAGTGTGGTTGCAAAAACCCTTAAGCACTATGATGAAACTGGCTCTCATGAGGACTACCACAGGAATGGAAGACTCAGAGTTACCTCTGCTGGAAAGGATAAGTTCATTAGAGTTACCAGCCTCAGAAATTGCAGCCCAAATAAATGCTTCACAGAGTTCAAGTATCAGACACATCTCAACATCAACTGTTCAGAGGAGACCAAACCACTAGTAACCACTAGTAAAAGACACCAATAATAAGAAGAGACTTGCTTGGGCCAAGAAACACGAGCAATAGACATTAGACCAGAGGAAATTTGTCCTTTGGTCTGGAGTCCAAATGAGAGATTTTTGGTTCCAACCGCCGTGTGGGTGAACGGATGATCTCTGCATGTGCATTTCCCACCGTAAAGGATGGAGGAGGAGGTATTATGGTGTGGGGGTGCTTTGCTGGTGACACTGTGATTTATTTAGAATTCAAGGCACACTTAACCAACATGGCTACCACAGAATTCTGCAGCGATACGCCATCCATCTGGTTTGTGCTTAGCTGGTCTGTAATTTGCTTTTCAACAGTACTATGATCAAACACACCTCCACGCTGTGTAAGGGCTATTTTACCAAGAAGGAGATTGATGGAGTGCTGCATCAGATGACCTAGCCTCCACAATCCCCCGACCTCAAACAAATTGAGATGGTTTGGGATGAGCCGGACCGCAGAGTGAAGTAAAA
Source organism: Oncorhynchus masou masou (assembly GCF_036934945.1). Classification (NCBI taxonomy): domain Eukaryota; kingdom Metazoa; phylum Chordata; class Actinopteri; order Salmoniformes; family Salmonidae; genus Oncorhynchus; species Oncorhynchus masou. Next base: position 20,767,015 of record NC_088219.1, read on the forward strand.
GCAGCCAATAAGTGCTCAGCATTTGTGGGAACTGTTGGAGAGGCATTCCAGGTGAAGCTGGTTGAGAGAATGGCAAGAGTGTGCAAAGCTGTCATCAAGGCAAAGGGTGGCTATTTAAAGAATCTCAATTATAATTTTTTTTTGATTTGTTTAACACTTTTTTGGTTACTACATGATTCCATATGTGTTATTTCATCATTCTGATGTCTTCACTATTATAAAGAAAAACTCTTAAATAAGTAGGTGTAAAACTGTGTAAAAATTTTGACCGGTAGTGTATATTCAAATTTGGGTGTACAATTGCCAAATTAGCAGTGGTTTCCCCTCAAAATGCTGTCACTTTATTATTGTAATTGTCAAATGTTAGACTAGTGGCTTGTCAAGAAGGCAATAAAACGAATGGTGTTAAAATCAATTTCATTCTACTTCTTATGACTTCTGAAGGTTGTAAAATGTGTGGCAGATCCACAAGATGGGCTTTCACAAATAGGCTACAGTCTCGAAGATTGTAAAAGTGTGCTTCATAAGAGTTGCAATAGTGTATCTTTTCATGCCCTATTTGTAATTTCATTACGGTTTCGCTTTTAATTGAGCCCTGCTTACCGGCTATTGGAGAGTTATCTTCAAAGGGCATGTGGAGGGATTCACCGGGGGAATGGGTGCTGGTGAAAGAGCGAGAGCGTATGGGAAAGGGGGGTTGGGAGTGCTGGGATCGGCCTGGGAGGAGGGGACAGAGGGGTGTGTGCAGAACTGACTAGGTTTAAAAAGGCAGCCTGCCCCGGCACTGTGACACCAGACCTGAAATTACCCTCGACTGAGCAGGAACTATTTTGAAACTCATGTGCTTTTTCTGAACTTCTTGCACACATATTTGGACTACATTTCTAATTGCTTTATACATTTTATTAATATATTAGATCAAATTATTTAAAACTGATCAAATAATAGAAACTCTGAAAGAAAAAAAGGAAAGGATACTCTGAGAAGAAAGAATGGAGCTGTGGACAACCACCGAGAGCCCTGACTACTATGGCTATGACTATGAAGAGCAGGAGAACAGCACCATGTGTGACTACTCTGAGTGGGAGCCATCCTACTCGGTCATCCCAGTCCTCTACATGCTCATCTTCATCCTGGGTCTCTCTGGCAATGGTGTGGTCATCTTCACTGTGTGGAGGTCTCAGGCCAAGCGCCGGACAGCAGACATCTACATAGGCAACCTGGCCATGGCTGACCTGACCTTCGTGCTGACTCTGCCACTGTGGGCAGTGTACACTGCGCTAGGCTACCACTGGCCCTTCGGTGTGGCCCTCTGCAAGATCAGCAGTTACGTGGTGCTGCTCAACATGTACGCCAGCGTCTTCTGCCTCACCGCCATGAGCTTTGACCGCTACCTAGCCATCGTGCACTCTCTGTCCAGCACCCAGCTGTGTACCCGTGTTCACTTGCAGTCCTCCCTGACGGCCATCTGGCTCCTCTCCGGCCTGCTGGCCACCCCCACCCTCATCTTCCGAACCACCAAGTACGACGAGAACAGCGACCGCATCTCCTGTGGCATGGACTTCAGCCTGGTGTTGGGTGGGGACAATCAAACAATCAATCAATCAAATGTATTGAAGCAGCAGGAGTTCATGTGGATCGCAGGGCTCAGCATCTCCTCCTCTGCTCTGGGCTTCCTCCTGCCCTTCCTGGCCATGATGGTGTGCTACTGCTTCATCGGCTGCACCGTGACACGTCACTTCAACAGTCTGCGTAAGGAGGACCAGAGGAAACGGCGTCTACTGAAAATCATCACCACCCTGGTTCTTGTGTTTGCTGCCTGCTGGATGCCCTTCCACATGCTGAAGAGCGCTGATGCCCTCTCCTACCTGAACCTGGCTCCAAACACCTGTGCTTTCCTCCGCTTCCTCCTGCTGGCCCACCCTTACGCTACCTGCCTGGCCTACGTCAACAGCTGTCTCAATCCCTTCCTGTACGCCTTCTTCGACCTGCGATTCCGCTCCCAGTGCCTTTGTCTGCTCAACCTGAAGAAGGCCATGCACGCCAGCCCAAATAGCTCCCTGTCCTCCCAGAAGACAGAAGCCCAATCGCTGGCCACTAAGATGTGATGTTGGTGCTGTAGTCAGGGCACAGGAGAGGGACGCCAGCCAGAGGGAATGGTTCCCCAGCTGCCCTGCCTCCACCTGAACACTGCAGGTACATCTAAGACTTCAGAGGTGCATGATTACCTATCCAGTCAGTTCCTGGGGTTGTCATCATCTGCCTGCCCCATACATGTGGACTGCAGACTGAGTGCGTGGGGAAACTGATAGACTCACTAACATCCTCCAAGCCCACCCTCAGTGTTTGAGAAGTTTGTACAAATCCCTTGAACTGCTTGATACAGGGGACCAAGCTCCATACCAGGGTGATGCAAACCAGAACCCAGACATTTTGGACAGAGTTGAATGTATTTCAAAAGGACAAAGTAGCTCATATTGTTCTGCTGGTGTCCTGTGTGGACTTAAGGCAAGCTCTTGGATGGGGGTCCCAAGGCTCTGGCTTTTAACACTGGTGGAATGTATTATTCATGCCTGTGTACCATGCTGTTCTTGTTTTTATTTTGTAAGCACTTGCTAATTGGAAAGAGGTGAGACCCCATCGTCCAGACTGTCTTTGTCTTATCTGCCCCAGTCAGCCAGTCAAAGAAAGGTGTTGCAGTTTGATTAAAGAGTTGGAAGGGGAGACAAGGGCACGGCGAGTGGGGGTTCCAGACGGACAGATGGCAGCTGACAAATGACGTAGAGGGGGAGAAGGGCTAACTAATAGGTGACTGCTCTGACAGATTACATTTTAGTGTGTGTTTGTATGTGTTTTTATTGAATTAGAATTGGAGAAGGCATGAATTAACTTGTCTTTATTTGACAAAGATGTGATTACATGCTGTATAATGCTTTTATGTGTGTGATTTGTAATAAAAAAAGTTATCTTTTTAACTAAAATCTTCATGTCACTCTGTTGCTGGTTATGATGTCATGGAAACACTATTCAGTAGAATGTGTTTTTTCCTGTTAGCACACAAGGTTGAAGGGTGGCAGTCTCCCTCCCATTGTGTGCAGTCAGACCATAATCAGAGCTGTCTAAAGGAAATACATGTTTGAGTTCCATTTCCCCCTCCAACTTGTTTATTTCTTTGCTCCTTTTCCCTTAGACGATTAACAGAAATGTGTTGAAGATTTGTTAGACATACAGTATAAACTCACAGAGGACAATCTTCTCAGAGAACTTACATGTTAATTGTGTGAACCACTGCAACCATGCTACCACATCTTTCCCTCACTCCCTCAAGCAACACATAAGCTTCAGTAGCTTATTTGAAAATAAAATATGTAATATTCACGCCTTGTTTGAAACAAGTGCCAATAGTGTAGTGTACTAATATCATGTTCCACTGTTGGGAGACTTTGCACTGAATCCAGTTCAAGCCAATAACGATAATGTAAATACTGTATGAGACATTTGCAAACAAGCGTGGTGCGTACAGCGGGTCATTGACCTGGAAGAGACGATCACCATGATTAACTGATTTGGCTGTAATGAGCTTCAGGATGTAATCAGTGACAGTAGGGGGGATAGGAGGAGTGGGCTACTAATCCTGGGTCACTTATGGACGCCTCACTCCTCCTGTGAGACAATATTTGCCTTTGTTGACAAGATAGATTGGGCTTGGTGGAGGCTGAACCTGATTCAACAGTTAAAGTGTGGAACTGGAGGCCAGTTGGAAGTTATTTCTCAGTCTGTTGTTTATTTGTCATAGTCTCAAATGTACAGACACCAGTAAAACTCTTCCCAATTAGAAAACCTCATCCCTGTCTCTAATCTACAACCCAAACATGTCCTCTGTCATTCTACCACCATGTTGGAATTCTCTGCATGTTTCAGAAGCCCAACAAATGCACACACATTTATTCTGCCTCTTTCTCGTGCATGCTAAACCCATCGCACAGAACGCAGGCCCATAGACAGATTGAAATCACTGCTACAGTATGAACTAATCTCATGTCTGATACAGGTTAGGTTTGTTTATCAGACAGGAGATTTCACCCATCACATGAAGCCCCCATGTCTTCCTCATCAGCAGCTGTCCTGACCTGGTCCACATCAGACACACCAGGCATCGCTCACCATGTAAAAACATGACCCCATCTGCCGACTCCACAATTGTATTTTATTTATTTTCATTTAACCTTTATTTAACTAGGTCAGTTAAGAACAAATTCTTATTTACAATGACGGCCAACCCCAGCCAAACCCTCACTTAATCCGGACAGTGCTGAGCCAATTGTGCGCCGCCCTATGAGACTCCTGATCACGGCTGGTTGTGATGCAGCCCGGGATCAAACCCGGGTCTGTAGTGACGCCTCTAGTACTGAGATGCAGTGCCTTAGACCGCTGCACAACTCGGGAGGGTCAAAGAAGGGTTAAAAAAAGTGTGAAAGAATCTGAATAGATTATGCTCTGCGGTTGTCAAGTTTTATGGAGGTAATTTGATCATATTGTACAGATTTCATGGCCGGAACCTTGCATTTGCTGGGCAACATGGTTTCTCTTTGAGCTAGAGAGGGCATTTAGTCATAGTAACATGAAAAGTGTTTGTGTGTCTGTTCCCTGCACCCCTCTGGTCCCTGTGTGAGATGGCATAGATGGTATGGCGTAGAGAACTTTTCAAAATAGATTGCACAAGAGATGTCAAATCAACATTCCTATGTAATAAGTGTGTGAGATTCAAGTGGGCCTATATTTATGACAGCAACATGCCGTACCATGGGGATTTCCCATTCAAAACACCTCTCATTTGATTATCTTAATGAACTTTGCATTGGATGACAAAAAAGTTCACAAAATGACTCTACAGACAAACAAGGAGAGAAAGACAGGGGTAGAGTTTTTATTTTCAAAGGGGCTTTACCTCCAGATCAGAATTCTCTGGAACCCTCTTTCCAATAGCTAAAAGGTACTGTAGGAAGCTTCTATGCATTTGCAAGATGTTCAACATATACTCCGATGTAGCTCAAATGTTAGATGGCCACCCTACTTGTAGACCCACAAAGGGCCTTAGTCTTAGATTCTCGACATAGCTTTGCTGACACTTTAGCAAACCGACTCATTTGACATTGTGGCGCCAGTATGAACAAAGTTTTTTTTCTGACAGGCAAGAAAATGAGCACTGTATATTGTAGCTATTGATCAAGGTATACAGGCACAGCTCTGCAATGCCACTGGTGCAACTGATCCTTCATCTTTTCTGTTTGCCCCTTCTGCTGTTGTAAGATAAACATATCAACAGCCCACTAAGCCATCTAGATGACCATTGTAGCCCCTACCTGTGTAAAGACAAGCATCAAAGGGTACTTCAACTATTTTTAATGTTTTCAAGTAGTATGAGCGGTAAATGCAAGACCACTCTGCCTTACCGATATCAAGTCACCCATTTCCAATGGAATAGAAATGATGGCAAATACACAGTACACACAGGCTGCAAAGGCATCCTCACAGTAAAATGTCAAACATAGAAAAATGTGAAACAGCACAGAAATCATTTCACCTTTAGAAAATAGTCAGGGTTGAATATACCACTGAATGTCATTAGACTAGGGGAGAGTAGTAGAATTGAAGTGTCCTAGTGATGATCTCCTTTAGCCTAATGGCTATCATCAGTAGACATGCCCCTGATAGACTGTATGGAAGGTGTTACCACACCCAGGAAAACTCCAAGGAATATTTACCAACCATAGCACATTGTGGGTCAAATAAGAGTTTATTCCTTGTTGACATGTTGTTAACAGGAGTGTGTTTTTACAATCGTTGTAAATAAGGCTGTGGTTTGCATGTGAGGTGTGAAAACCGCCTTGACATCCTTATGGGCAATAATGGTGACATTGAAATGGCCCTCTTCAAACCCTTGTTCAGGAGATGAGTCATTTCAGACAAACACCCTTCCCTCACTACAGTCCTCCACAACTGCTCTACATGCTATGAGTGACTCCAGCCAACTTTCACAATGGGGTAATGCTATTAAAACAGGGATGTCATACATTACACATATCTCCAGCTGTCCTAAATCAGAGCAAAAAAAAACAGACAAAGACAGATCCAGAGGAAGTGTGTGGACGTTTCTCTTCCATCTGAACAATGGGGAGAAGGTAGCCCATGCCACAAACCGGACCTGGGGCCAGACCTAGATGTGCTTTGGCGGTATAGGGAGATGACCCTTGGAGCGTCTTGTAGGACCCCTGCCTTCCTGCTGCCTGCCTTAACCCTCCCCATTCCCCTCCCCCTTCTCCCTCTCTGCAGGGTGATGGACCTCAGTGGACAGGATAGAGTCAGCAGGCCAGGCAGGGCAGACAAGAGGAGGCTGGGGCAAGGTAAGGGTTCCTGTCCAGGGATATCCTGTCTTTCAGCAGTATTGCTACATTCCCCTGGCCCGAGCGACGCATGCCCTGCCTAACCCCATGGGAGTTCAGGATGTTCGCAGGAACAGCTACGTAACATTGTGATATGATCTGATCAAACCTGGAACATGACTCTGAGGCAATGGTATGGGGGGAGGTGATCCAGCTCATCTTGCTGAAACAGACTGTCAGTGAGAATCACATCTATCGCTTTCAGCCTAGTCTCTACAGAGAAGTAAGGATGTGACCCAAACACCTGAGGTGAGCATGTGACCCAATCACCTGAGGTGACAGAGTGGAGCCTTCTCTCTGACATTTCAAAGGCTTTCACACAAGAGGGGTATCGTTAAAGGAGTCACGTCGTTTCCGACAGCCATGTGGGTGGAAGGGGGTTGTGACTGGGGGACCGCTCCGGATCTACTGGTGTGAGGAACTGAATTATTCCGAACAGATCCTGCTCTCCAGGGCACAAAGCACGCCTTCATCTCCTCTATCCCCTCCATTGTGAGGGAGCCCTCTCTCTGCACAGAAGGCCTCTCCCTCCCTCAGACCCACCAGGGGACTAAATGAAGCCCCTGTCATCAGCCCCAGCACAGAGGCAGTTCAGCTGGACTCATTCAAGCCCTATGAGCATAACATTACTGCATCTCAGGGACTGACAGCTACACTGACAGCCAGACCTGGAGACAGGTACAAATGTGTGAGGTTTGCTGCACTTTAGGACAAGAGTTAGCTCAGCTGATTACATCCTTATTTGATCACAGGGTAAGTTTGTAATACAAATACAGTGCATTCGGACCCATTGAAGTATTCAGACCCATTGACCTTTTCCACATGTTGTTACATTACAGCGTTATTCTAAAATTGATTGCATTACTTTTTTCCCTCATTAATCTACACAGAATACCCCATAATGAGAAATAAAAAACTGTTTTTACCAATTTTGCAAATGTATAATATAAACAGAATAACTTATTTATAAGTATTTAGACCCTTTGCAATGAGACTGGGAATTGAGCTCAGGTGCATCCTGTTTCCATAGATCATCCTTGAGATGTTTCTATAACTTGATTAGAGTCCACCTGTGGTCAATTCAATTCAGAGCCATGCCATCAAATGAATTGTCCGTAGAGCTCCGAGACAGGATTGTGTCAAGGCACAGATCTGGGGAAGGGTACCACAAAAGTTATGCAGCATTGGAGGTCCCCAAGAACACAATGGCCTCCATCATTCTTCAATGGAAGAAGTTTGGTACCAGCAAGACTCTTCCTAGAGCTGGCCGCCCAGGCAAACTGAGCAATCCGAGGAGAAGGGCTTTGGTCAGGGAAGTGACCAAGAACCCAATGGTCACTCTGACAGTGCTCCAGAGTTCCCCTGGAGAAATGGGAGAACCTTCCAGAAGGGCAGCCATCTCTGCAGTACTCCACCAATCATGCCTTTATGTTAGAGTGGCCAGACGGAAGCCACTCCCCAGTAAAAGGCACATGACAGCCCGCTTGGAGTTGGCCAAAAGGCACCTAAAGACTCTGACCATGAGAAACAAGATTCTCTGGTCTGATGAAATCAAGATTGAACTCTTCGGCATAAATGCCAAGCGTCACGTCTGGAGGAAGCCCTGCACAATCCCTACGGTGAAGCATGGTGGTGGCAGCTGTGGGGATGTTTTTCAGCGACAGGAACTGGGAGACTAGTCAGGATCGAGGGAAAGATGACCGGAGCAAAGTAGAGAGAGATCCTTGTTGAACACCTGCTCCAGAGCGCTAAGGACCTCAGACTGGGGCGAAGTTTCACCTTCCAATTGGACAACAACCCTGAGCACAAAGCCAAGAAAACACAGGAGTGGCTTTGGGACAAGTCTCTGAATGTCGTTGAGTGGCCCAGCCAGAGCCGGGACTTGAAGCTGATCAAACATCTCAAATCAAATCAAAATCAAATTTTATTTGTCACATACACATGGTTAGCAGATGTTAATGCGAGTGTAGCGAAATGCTTGTGCTTCCAGTTCCGACAATGCAGTAATAACCAACAAGTAATCTAACTAACAATTCCAAAACTATTATCTTATACACAGTAAGGGGATAAAGAATATGTACATAAAGATATGAATGAGTGATGGTGCAGAGCAGCATAGGCAAGATACAGTAGATGGTATCGAGTACAGTATATACATATGAGATGAGTATGTAAACAAAGTGGCATAGTTAAAGTGGCTAGTGATACATGTATTACATAAGGATGCAGTAGATGATAGAGTACAGTATATACGTATACATATGAGATGAATAATGTAGGGTATGTAAACATTATATTAGGTAGCATTGTTTAAAGTGGCTAGTGATATATTTTACATCCTTTCCCATCAATTCCCATTATTGAAGTGGCTGGAGTTGAGTCAGTGTGTTGGCAGCAGCCACTCAATGTTAGTGGTTGCTGTTTAACAGTCTGATGGCCTTGAGATAGAAGCTGTTTTTCAGTCTCTCGGTCCCAGCTTTGATGCACCTGTACTGACCTCGCCTTCTGGATGATAGCGGGGTGAACAGGCAGTGGCTCGGGTGGGTGTTGTCCTTGATGATCTTTATGGCCTTCCTGTAACATCGGGTGGTGTAGGTGTCCTGGAGGGCAGGTAGTTTGCCCCCGGTGATACGTTGTGCAGACCTCACTACCCTCTGGAGAGCCTTACGGTTGTGGGCGGAGCAGTTGCCGTACCAGGCGGTGATACAGCCCGCCAGGATGCTCTCGATTGTGCATCTGTAGAAGTTTGTGAGTGTTTTTGGTGACAAGCCGAATTTCTTCAGCCTCCTGAGGTTGAAGAGGCGCTGCTGCGCCTTCTTCACGATGCTGTCTGTGTGAGTGGACCAATTTAGTTTGTCTGTGATGTGTATGCCGAGGAACTTAAAACTTACTACCCTCTCCACTACTGTTCCATCGATGTGGATAGGGGGTGTTCCCTCTGCTGTTTCCTGAAGTCCACAATCATCTCCTTAGTTTTGTTGACGTTGAGTGTGAGGTTATTGTCCTGACACCACACTCCGAGGGCCCTCACTTCCTCCCTGTAGGCCGTCTCGTCGTTGTTGGTAATCAAGCCTACCACTGTTGTGTCGTCCGCAAACTTGATGATTGAGTTGGAGGCGTGCGTTGCCGCGTAGTCGTGGGTGAACAGGGAGTACAGGAGAGGGCTCAGAACGCACCCTTGTGGGGCCCCAGTGTTGAGGATCAGCGGGGTGGAGATGTTGTTGCCTACCCTCACCACCTGGGGGCTGCCCGTCAGGAAGTCCAGTACCCAGTTGCACAGGGCGGGGTCGAGACCCAGGGTCTCGAGCTTGATGACGAGCTTGGAGGGTACTATGGTGTTAAATGCCGAGCTGTTTCCGAGCTGATCTCTGGAGAGACCTGAAAATAGCTGTGCAACGACGCTCCCCATCCAACCTGACAGAGCTTGAGAGGATCTGCAGAGAAGAATGGGAGAAACTCACCAAATACAGATGTGCTAAGCTTGTAGCGTCATACCCAAGAAGACTCAAGGCTGTAATTGCTGCCAAAGGAACTTCAACAAAGTACTGAGTAAAGGGTCTGATTTCTTATGTAAATGTAATATTTCATGTGATATAATAACATGTGCAAAAATCAAGGGGTCTGCATACTTTCCGAATGCACTGTATGCACTGTTTACTATTTGTAGACATTTTCAGATGAGTTATGATTAATACAAATGGGGGACGGCATTAAAATGTGTGGCGAAATCTGTGTTTATCAAAATTCCCTCACACACACTCACATTCAAATGCACACAAACAGATACAAAATATTCTTATTATCACTGCATTGTTGGAAAGAGCTCTCAAAGTAATAATTTCACTGTACTATTTTACACCCATTGTATCCTGTACACGTGGCAAATAAACTTTGAAACTTGAAAAACAAATTACTCTTGTAAAAAAAATAGATTTAGTCTGATGTTCCACATTTTGGTTATGTTATTCTGTTATTTCTGGCGCCATTGATGTTGGTGCCTGCGACAACAACTAGCTGCTACCCACCAACACACCTACAACACCCACACAGAGACAGACAGATGCTCTCTCATAGCCTATATAGTATCCTCTTCCTGACAGGTGGTAAACTGAAAGGACCTCCAGAACAGATGCATTGCAGAGCATCAACACCCAAATGAGAAGAAAGGAGGAACTTGAGATGAGAAACGATGATCAGACCAAAATAATTTAATATAAAGATGTTAGGGGCCAACAAACAATTAAAAAGAGAAAAATACACTTGCTCAACAAACTTCAGCTCTATAGCTACATCATATGTTATGTAATTTATGGCTAAGATTTATATCAGTTGCCTACACACAATCAATCAATCACACAAATTCACATTGCTATTTAAAGCAGCACAGGGGATCACCAGCTCCCCCCTGCTAAAGTGGTCTATCTCGAAAAGTATGATCACTTGGATTAAAAACTGACGTTATTTTTACTAATCTTCTTTTAAACACGAGCAATCAGAACAAGAGATTAAGATATCAATTAAGTGCAGTGCATAAAGTCAGTAATTTAACGTTTTGATTATAGCAGTATACCGCCACTTGGTGATTAAATACAGAATTACAACCCACCCGGAACTGAATGACTCGGAAGAAATATACAGGGGGAGTTAACGATAGGACATGGGAGGAATCTCAATTCAATTCTCATCGCGTCTTTCTCAACCCCCATTGGAAGAGAAGGTCAGGGAGGCGGGATCTCTGGCTTTATTATCCAATAGGTTTTGAGGACGCGGGAAATCGATTTGAGATTTTCCCATGATATTGACTTTGTGTTACATTGTTATTTGTCCGTGCTACCTCAAATTTGGTCGAGGTTACAAGCATTAGCTAATCGGCAAACTAGCTAACTAATGGGGGATGCGAGCCATTGACATTGGCTTAATCAATTGACAAAAGGCTTTATGCACCAGAGACGGGTAATAGGATTACGCCATCCATTTTTGGTATTTTATGACAAGCTATAGCTAGATATTATTTTTGTTGTTGTTGACTAGCTAATTTGGGTAGCTGAGTTATCAAACTACTAGCTATTGTTGTTACAGCAGATTACAGTAAATCACCATACAGAGGCAAGTCATGGTGACTCGTACACAGAAAAAGATGATAAAATACGTGGAAGAGGGCAGTTTGATGAAGCTGAAGTCATACTTGCGGAAACACTCCGACCTTGACGTCAACTTCTCCCAGGGGAAAAAGCGCAGGACTCCCCTGCACCTGGCCTGCTCGCTTGGTGATGACGCCATCCTCCGGCTTTTGTTGAAAAATGGAGCCGACATCCTTTTGAAAGACAAAAAAGGGGACACGCCTCTACACATTGCTGCTAACAAGGCTCTGAAACATGGCAAAATAGGTAATGGAATGCCAATATTAGCTACTAAACAACAAAAATGTGTAGAATAATAAAAACATGCCTTAACCTTGTTCTTCTTCTTTAACCAGTATATGATGACCTCGTAGTGCCCCTTCAAAAGAGTTGCCCAGAAGCCATGGTTGCACCAAATAATGCAGGAATTACACCTCATGACCTACTGCAATGGATGAAATTTGAGAAGGTATGAATGTCTCGGCCATATGTATGAGTTGCTAATATGTATTTTAGGAGAGTGCTGGGACATAACCTCGTACAACCATCCAGAAGTCTTGCACATTTGGTAACCAGTCTGGTAATTATGAAGCTAGGGGTATGGTTGTATTGTGTGTACTGTACATCCCTGAGCACTGATTCTTTCTTTTCTCCAAAAGACTGCACCGAAGGGAAACACATCTAAAGAAAAAGACGCTGAGAAAGAGTGGCAAGAGAAGCTTTTTGGGGAATGCCAGGATGAGTTCTTTGAAACCTTTGGACCATATGATGGTAAGGTGACAAGATTTCACTCCTGAATAATCTGATTTCATTTAGATCATTGTCCATTTGTCTTTTCTTCTTTTTTTCCCCTCTCTTACAGCAGATTATTTATTTGAGGAGAATACCGGTGAGGAGGACTTTCAAGACTGGGCAGATAGAATTAGACAAGAGTATGTCACAAAACGGCACGCAGAAGCTCAAAGACTGGCATCTTCAGGCTCTCATGGGAAGAGGAAGAAAGGAAAGAAAGAGGCAGAGGAGGAGGAGCGTGCTAACAGAGAGCTGCATGAGCGGCTACAAAGGGAGCATGAAGAGTACCTGGCGCGTGCTGCACAAAAAGAGGAGGAGACACGTCAGGGGAAAAAACAGCACTATGAAGAGCGATGTGCAGCAACCTTCAGCACTGACACTGCAGCAGCAGTCACCACAAAGCTGAGTTATGGGGACATCCCCTGGCCGGCACCGAAGGGTTCAGTGGAGGAGATGGTGGAGGTGATGTTGCATGGCGCAGACAAGAAAGATGTTGCAGTGTTCCGTAAACTTCTCAGGCGCCAGCAGGCCGTTTGGCACCCAGATAGGTTTGCCCAGCGCTGTGGGGCCCGGCTGGCGGATGGAGACAAGCAGAGGATCCTGGACACTGTCACTGCTCTCTCACAGGAGCTCAATAGACTGGCTCAGAGCCTCCGGTGACAGTTTGACTGGAAATGGGCTTCTGAGGTGTTGAACAGTCTGTCATTTAGCCACGGCTGGTCCTGTATATGCAGCACAGTGGTTCTTTCCAGTGGAGGTCAGTTGTTTTGACCAGTCAAAACAAATCTCCACTTGAAGCACCTAATTTATTGGATAAACTTGGCTAAGCTTCTGATATGTTAAGTGAATTACATTTTTCTCGGACTGTGTACTTCTTGGCTAGTATAGGACTTTGTAAGAGATGATGTTGCTCGAGAAAATACATGTTTACAGTGCCTTGTGAAAGTATTCATACCATGAGTTTTAATTTCTACAATTGATTAAAAACAAATAACCTGTGATTTCTTAATTGCTTAACTATTGCTTGAATCAATACTTGGGAGTAGCACATTAGGCAGCAAATTGCCATTAATCTTTATGCACACCTTTGTGCAACATTTATCCATTCTTGGCAAAAGTTATGCCGAGTTCGGGATCATTGATGGACACGACATCAATCTTCATTTTTTTTATCACTGATTTACAAAGTGTCAGAACTGAGAATATTTATACCCACAAATAAATGTTGAAACAAGTTGTGTAAAGCCGGTGTGCAAAATTATAACATCCAATACCACTATTTAGTAAACACTGTTTTTGTAATTGCTACTAGCATCAATAAAATTATCAAATCATGGTAAACCTGCAGAAAAAATATATAAGACAGTTGTTACAATGATGTCAGAAATCCTGTCTGCCTCATTCAACATGTTACCCAACTGGATAGATTAGGCTATTTGGGTTAAGGATTCGGGTGATGACGAACTGAACAATTACACTCTACCCTCTAATCTGGTCTTGAAGGCAAAGTGCTGATGAGATCAAAGTGGGTTCCGGAAAAAAAACATCACAGTAAACAGTTTGATTGAAATACACTTGACTTGACTTAAAATTATAAACTAGTGGATAATATTTGACTCTACCACGACCTAAAATCATCGCACAAGCCTACACAGACTAAGAAAGGGGAGATGGTCGGCCCGAATTTGAATGATGGAATTTAATAAATCATAGGATGCCTTGGTTGCCAGAATAGGTCCACATTGTAGCTATGGTGTTTATTAGTCCCGATGTATTAGTCCCCATACAGGCTATCAGAAAAGTGACAATTTCTTGAGAAGTAAATATAGACTAATACACATTAAATGGCAATTAATCTACAATTCTCCGTGTTTTTGGAAATGTTATAGAAAAATATATTGACTGTACCAGGCCTATTGGATGTGTTAATTTCTCTCTTGCCACAAGGGCTCATAAACCTTATCGAGAATAATGTGTCATTTGCGTATTAGTAATTTCGCAATCAAAATGTGGTCATACTTGAGTGTATAGACTATGGGTGTAGTTATACACTTGTAAGAATAACTTTTAAAACTAACGCCCTATGTAAAATCTAAAGATCATTGCTGAAAGAAAAATATCTGGCAACCAGTCGCAATCTGTCGCTATAGGTGGTCAATGTACTGGGATCAAGGCTGTATTTATATTTACCCACAGTGTAACTTGTACTTTTTATTTATATGTATAATTTTGGATATTATCTGATTATTATCTGATTATATATTATTATCTGATTATATATATATATTATTTTTGTTTTGCATAATGAGCAGTCTTGCCCAGCATTGCGACGGGGATAGAGTTGACTCGTTGTGATAGCGACAGCTATTAAAGGTACAGGATGACGCGTAGTATGTGGCTCGCTCGATAAAATAGGTGCAAAGCGATAGAAGGGTTAGGGTGGGTTATAGTGTATTCTTTTTTTTCTCATATTTTAGGGGACCTAAGGATCTAAGAGCTCGAGCGCTATTATCGATTAAATAACTAAGACGGCTACTGTCACCAGGCAGAGTAATTCAGCAAAATTGAGAGAGCTCATACTCGATACAATGTATTAATTTTCGGAAACGTTATTGCGAAACGTGGCATAGTAGAAACAGACAGAGTTGTGTTGTCGCGTTGTTATGATTTATTGAACGCAAGCACCTAGGCAACTGCTACAGTTCACGTAGTGTAAATTAATAGGCCTAGGCCGGAGATTTCGTCAGCAAGGTGCCGGTGGCAGATAAGATGGGCTCGGTGTTCCGAAGTGAGGAGATGTGCTTGGTGCAGTTGTTTCTGCAGTCCGGTTCTGCATACGATTGCATAAGTGAGCTGGGAGAAATGGGTCTGGTCGAGTTTCGAGATGTAAGTACACCACCTGTCTGTCGAGCCTATGTACAGACTTGCAATGCAATAATACCAGCACAAGTGTATATCAGTTAGGCCTGTTCAGTGCCTGTCAGTTGTCAATTGTGTCTGTACCAAACATGTTCTTGTTTTCTTTGTGTGTGTGTGTGTGTGTGTGTCTGTCTGTCTCTCTGTCTGCCTCTCTGTATGTCTGTCTGCCTGTCAGTCTGCATCTTTGTGTGTGTTACAAGACTGCCAGTGCCCCCATCATTAATCCTAAATGTGCCTGCCTATCATCATTCATCCTACATGTGTCTGTCTATCATCATTCATCCTACATGTGTCTGTCTATCATCATTCATCCTACATGTGTCTGTCTATCATCATTCATCCTACATGTGTCTGTCTATCATCATTCATCCTACATGTGTCTGTCTATCATCATTCATCCTACATGTGTCTGTCTATCATCATTCATCCTAAATGTGTCTGTCTATCATCATTCATCCTAAATGTGTCTGTCTATCATCATTCATCCTAAATGTGTCTGTCTATCATCATTCATCCTAAATGTGTCTGTCTATCATCATTCATCCTAAATGTGTCTGTCTATCATCATTCATCCTAAATGTGTCTGTCTATCATCATTCATCCTACATGTGTGTCTATCATCATTCATCCTACATGTGTCTGTCTATCATCATTCATCCTACATGTGTCTGTCTATCATCATTCATCCTACATGTGTGTCTATCATTCATCCTACATGTGTCTGTCTATCACCATTCATCCTAAATGTGTCTATCATCATTCATCCTACATGTGTCTGTCTATCATCATTCATCCTACATGTGTCTGTCTATCATCATTCATCCTACATGTGTCTGTCTATCATCATTCATCCTACATGTGTCTGTCTATCATCATTAATCATACGGTTGTCTATCAGTCTAGTTAATGTGATACTTATTGACCAATTATTTGTCAAGGAAGTAGCACAAGCTGATTAAGCAAACCATTAAAAGCCTAATTGGATCACATATCGTTGTTCCGCCTATTCCGTGATTGACTGGTAGTATTGATGGAGGTCTCAATGCAGCTGTATGGTCTGACTAGATTCAGGGGCTCCAAAAACATCTTACCCAGGTACCTTGGTCACATGGTTTGTTTAGTCTAATTGAACTGACCTGGCCTAGATTTTAAAAGCAATGGATTTCGATCTTTCAAAATTATATGTTGATATTTCAGTGATACATTCTGCAGAATAGAAAAAATGGACTGGAAAGGCATCTATTTGATGAATTCCATGGTGTGAGCATTGCTCCACCTAGCAATGTCACCTAACCACTGTGCTCCTCTGGTTTCAGCTCAACCCCAGTGTCAACTCGTTCCAGCGCCGTTTCGTCAGTGAAATCAAGAGATGCGAGGAGATGGAGAGAATTCTGGGTGAGGTCACTGAGATGGACACTAAAGCAGGACTACTACCACCATACGTTTGATTTACTGGTGGGGTTTGATCAGGCTCTGGTCTACTCTACAGAATGACAGATTGCTTTTGGTAACAGCCATGCAGTCAGATTGAATTACAAGTCATGCTAAATATAGTGATGACAACAGCAGGAGAATGTATTATCAGCTAATGATATATATTTTTTTGCTGTGAAAGACTAGCTTTGTGCTAGATATAGATCTCAGTTGTTCCTCCACAAATATTTTTAGCAAGGCCTCTTTATGTTTTGATCAAACCTGTCTGGTTTTTCTAAATGTGGATGTTTCAACAGATTCCCATAATGATTGTGTGTTCTTATGTGCTCAGTCAGTGTTTGTTTAACTGATTAAACAATAACTATTTTTTTTAACTTTTTTTGTTTGGACAGGATACCTTTTGAGGGAAATCAGAAAGGCAAATATTGCAGTGCCAGAAGATGACGAAATCTGTCCAGTCGCCCCTCCCCCCAAACATGTCCTTGAGATCATGGTAGGTCTGAGATGCTGTTTGTCATGTAAAAACAAGTGAGTGATGTGGTTGATGGGCACTGCCATTGAGTGCACTGTGTTTAGGTTGAATCACTGAGTTGGTAAATGTTTCGAGATAGTATCGAGCAGGGTTTAGGGTATTGATTTTGTGTTAATAATGGTTGAGGGGAACTTATTCCCATATGATTGCTGTGGTCAAGGGGAGTTGACCGTGTGTGGTCTCTCTGCTGTGGTTAAGGGGAGTTGACCGTGTATGGTCTGTCTGCTGTGGTCCCCCAGGAGCAGCTCCAGAGGCTGGAGGTGGAGCTTAGTGAGGTGGCCAGGAACAAAGAGAAGCTGCAGCGGAATCTTCTGGAGCTGACTGAGTACACGCACATGCTGAGGATCACTCGCACCTTCGTACACAGCCGCTCCCGGGTTAGTGCCAGGTTATCATGTCTATTTACACCATACACTCTACTATCACATGACCTCGCCTCATAACTACCTCATGCCATTTAAGTAACACATACTCTTATCAGACTCACCCTTTGCTCTATTGCACTCCCAGATGCATTTGTTTGTTGACAGTGACACCATATTTTGGCTCTTGCTGTCCTCTCCGTGTGAGTTCCCAGAACCTGGAATAAGACAGGGTGAAGCAGAGACCGTGCTGACATGATACAGTCACACCATGTGCATGAATGTCACCTGACCTTGAACAATGAACAAAATATGTCAATTGGTCATGTGATTCCACAGCCTATGATGCATTGTTTTTAGCTTGCAGATTATAGGCTACACTTGACAATAGGTGTAGCAATGAAGTTCAACCATTATGTCTTAACTTTTCTAGTACAGATTTACAAACTATCTATAAACTAATAAATTAACATTTAAAAACTACTTAAACACCATTTTATTTAATCATTACCAATTTTTGAAAGAATTACCAATTGTTTTTATTAAATATAGGCTACTGGTGTTTGTGTGTTGATAATGCTAACCTGGTCTTTCCTTGTATGCAGCATGAGGCCCTTGGCCCCCAGTATGAAGAGTTCCAATCCATTGAGTCAGACTCTGCAGGCTGCACTGGTATGCAGAGACTGGGAGCCAAGCTGGGGTGAGTTTAACAGAGAAATAGACACTCACATTATGTGTAGCTAATCACATTCAGAATCAGCTTGAGTCCTGAAGAGTAAAGTATTCCTCTTGGCTGTAGGTTCGTGTCAGGTCTAATCCATCGGGTGAAGGTGGAGGCCTTTGAGCGCATGTTGTGGAGGGTGTGTAAGGGCTACACTATCCTCAGCTATGCAGAGCTGGGTGAGAGCCTCGCTGACCTGGACACGGTGAGTAGAAATAGATAGCAATACGGATTTCAGGAATCTATGTCCACCATATCAATTAATGTCATAATAAGAGGAATACTATAAGTGTTGTGTGTGTGTGTGTCCCTTTCAGGGTGAGATCAGCACAAATGTGGTGTTCCTCATCTCATTTTGGGGAGACCAGATTGGACAGAAGGTCCAGAAGATCTGTGATTGGTAAGTGTACTTTTGTCATCACAAAACAGACAAAATCATCCATTATCAGCATCAGATCTGCATCATCTGACAAGCCTGTCTGTCATTGATCTGTATCAGGCCACAATTATATCTGTTATTATTTTCTTCCAGTTACCACTGTCACCTTTACCCCCACCCTGAGAACGACGAGGAGAGGGCAGATGTGATGGACAGCCTAAGGACACGCATCCAGGACTTAAACAATGTATGTATATGTCTCTGTTTTTATGTTGAGGCAAAGCCCAAACAATGTATGACAGAGGATGGCTAGATGATTTGCATTAACACTAGTAACAATACTACATGCAAATGCTTGAACGTGCAACATCTTGTAAATGTCCCCTGGCTTCACCAGGTGCTCCACCGCACTGAGGAGTACCTGAGACAGGTGCTGCAGAAGGCCTCAGAGTCAGCCTTCACCTGGGTAGTGCAGGTGAAGAAGATGAAGGCCATCTACCACATCCTCAACCTGTGTAGCTTTGACGTCACCAACAAGTGTCTCATAGCTGAGGTGTGGTGCCCTGTCAATGACCTGACCAACCTGCGGGGGGCGTTGGAGGAAGGCTCGGTGAGTGAGGCTGTTGAGGATACTGTAGTCCTACAGATACGCACATCAACGTTTATTGGGATGAGTCTTGTCCTGTTTGATTTCCACTAGATTGGCCATATTGTAAAAATTCATGAAAACAAAAATGTGCTTTTTGGTCTTAATTTAAAGTTATGGTTAGGCATTACGGTTAGCAGTGTGGTCAAGGTTAGGGTTAGGTTTCAAATCTGATTTTAATGACTGTGGCTGTGCCAGATTGTCACCACTTTGCAGAGCTGCTTACAGTACGTGAGTCATTCCAATAAATGCTAACCAGCTACAGACACAGCGTGTTTCGTCAAATCTGACAGTAGTGTATAAATGTAATACATGGATTTTTCCCCTTATCAGAGAAAAGGTGACGCCACTGTACCATCCTTTGTAAACCGAATCCCAAGCAATGACACTCCGCCTACGCTCTTGAGAACAAACAAGTTCACCTCTGGCTTTCAGAGTATCGTAGAGGCTTATGGGGTTGGAGACTACAGGGAGGTTAGTCCAGGTGAGTACAAATACAGTTCACAGACAGACCTACAGGTAAGCTAGTTTGGAACACTTCAGACACAATATTTAGGCAAGCACAGCTGAGCACTTTTATAGCATTAGAAGTACGACTAACCACTTCATGTAAGGCAGACAGGTCAGGTTGAGCAAAGTTATATAGGACTGAATGAAGGCCAGCAAAGTTGTCCACTCTGATCATGTTTATCTCTGATTGGCAGCCCCCTACACCATCATTACGTTCCCGTTCTTGTTTGCGGTCATGTTTGGGGACCTTGGTCACGGCATGGTCATGGCATGCTTTGCCCTGTGGATGGTGCTGACAGAGAAGAGCCACAAGCGCAAGCGCTCTGATAATGAGGTAAGAATGTTTAAAAGGAAATTTCTATCACATTCGACTGCGTTTTAGTGGTCATCTTGATTTTCTTGCGTAAAATGATAGATTTCCATTAATATTGGTTTCTGTGTTGTCCTTAGATCTGGACAATGTTCTTCGAGGGACGTTATATCATACTAATGATGGGCCTTTTCTCTGTGTACACGGGGCTGATCTACAATGACTGCTTTTCCAAGTCACTCAACATATTTGGCTCAGGCTGGAGTGTTAGGGCTATGTTCACAGATCAGCAGTGGACGTGAGTCTAAACTAACACACAAAAACATGCACAAGCACAGTACGCACGTACATCTTGTCAGTGTACACTACCGTTCAAAAGCTTGGGGTCACTTAGAAATGTCCTTGTTTTTGAAAGAAAACCACAAAACTGGCTTTTAGACTAGTTGAGTATCTGGAGCATCAGCATTTGTGGGTTAGATTACAGGCTCAAAATGTCTAGAAACAAAGAACTTTCTTTTGAAACTCGTCAGTATATTCTTGTTCTGAGAAATTAGGACTATTCCATGCGAGAAATTGCCAAGAAACTGAAGATCTTGTACAACGCTGTGTACTACTCCCTTCACAGAACAGCGCAAACTGGCTCTAACCAGAATAGAACGAGGAGTGGGAGGCCTCAGTGCACAACTGAGCAAGAGGACAAGTACATGAGGGTCTAGTTTGAGAAACAGATGCCTCATAAGTCCTCAACTGGCAGCTTAATTAAATTAGTACCCCCAAAACACCTGTCTGAACGTCAAAAGTGAAGAGGCGATTCAGGGATGCTGGCCTTCTAGGCAAAGCCATATCTCAGACTGGCCAATAAAAATAAAAAATTAAGATGGGAAAAAGAACACTGACACAGGAACTCTGCCTAGAAGGCCAGCATCTCGGAGTCGCCTCTTCGCTGTTGACGAGACTGGTAGATATTCCTTCATTATTTATTTTTTTAATCCGTTGCCAGCTACAATAGTCATTTACAACGTTAACAATATCCACACTGTATTTCTGATCAATTTGATGATATTTTAATGGGCAAAAATAAAAGTGATTTAATTTCAAAAACAAGGCATTTCTAAGTGACCGCAAACTTTTGAACGGTAGTGTACCTGTAGTTTTCATTCAGCAGTAACTGGCTGAGGTTATTGTACTCATCTTCACCTTTTATTCCAGAAATGAAACACTCCAAACAAATACTTTGCTCATCCTTGACCCTAATGTCAGTGGTGTCTTCGTTGGACCATACCCTTTTGGCATTGATCCTGTGAGTATACATGCACAGGATAGTTTCAGATGCTACACACAATTATACTCTTCCTTGTGTAACCGATGTGAAATGGCTAGCTCGTTAGCAGTGGTGCGCGCTAATAGCGTTTCAATCGGGTGACGTCACTCGCTCTGAGATCTGAAGTAGTTGTTGCAAGGGCCGCAGCTTTTGTGGCCCGATGGGTAACGATGCTTCGTGGGTGACTGTTGTCTCTGTGCAGAGGGTCCCTGGTTCGAGCCCGGGTGGGAGCGAGAGGGACGGATGAAAGCTATACTGTTACACTTGTGCCTTTCACAGATCTCAAATATCCAGATTGTAACGAAGACACAGGAAGCAGGTGCAGTCAGTGAGTTTAATACGAATTAACATAAAGTGAATACACAAACAAGAGTAGCGTCTGAACATGACCATAGATACAATACTGCCTGATGGGTGATAACAATGGAGTGCTAGATAAAAAAGGAGAAATGAGGGAAGTGATGAGGTCAAGGTGTGCCTAATGAGGTGCAGGTTTGCGTAATGATGGGTTGTCAGGACCGGTGGTTAGTAGACCGGCGACATCGAGTGCTGGAGGGGGGAGAGCGGGACTAGACGTGGCAGTACCCAGCTGCAGGACGACGCCGGCCAGGAGGGCGAGGTGCGGGCCGGACAGCAAAGGTGGAAATCTCAGATGATGTTGAGATCTAGAATGTCATCCACTGAAACTCAACACTGCTCCTCTGGACTGTACCCATGCCAGTCCACCAGGTACTGGAGCCGACCCCCAGGACATCGGGAGACCAGGAGGGATCTGACAGCATAGCCGGGGCTTCCCTTGATGTTCAGAGAAGGCAGGGGGGGGGGGTCGTGGGGTACGGCATCAGCAACCACCGGGAAAAGTGAAAAGAGGGTGAGAGGTGGGCCACCAGTACTTAGCGGAGATGGGATTGAATGATGTGGGGGATACCTGGGTGTGCAGCAACAAGGGATGTGTGCGCCCAGGTCAACAGCGAGCCCTTACCTGCGTGGGCACATAGGTGCGCTCCGGAGGGCAGGTAGTAGGTGCGGGTTCCCCCACCAGAGCTTGGCAGATGTCCACGTCTACGTCCCAGAGCACAGAGGCAATGAGTGGAATGACTTCACCGCCAGGAGCTCCGGTCACCGACGTCATATTTCCTCTCTGCAGGAGTTAGTTTTTTAGAGTAATATGCACATGGATACAACTTTTGTGGGTTACCTTGGCGTTGTGACAGGACAGCCCCCACGCCCACCTCCACCACAAAGGGCAGCGTAGGATCTGGGTGTTTCAGCAACGGGGCGGAGGTGCAACACCCCTTCAGTAGGCAGAAGGCCTCATCGGCTGCAGGACTCCACAACTTACGGGACCACCTTTGAGGAGAGAGGTGAGGCGATGGAGCTGAAGTTAATGAAGTGGCGGTAGAAGTTGGTAAACCCCAAAAACCATTGTAGCCCCTTTATGGATGTTTGGACTGGCAATGACCTGACTGCCTCAACCTTCAATTCTTCCATAACCACTCCCTGCGGGCTGATCCGGTATCCCAGGAAGGAGACAACGGCCTGATGGAACTGGCACTTCTCCGCTTTGACATAGAGATGGTTCTCCAGGAGGCGTCACAGAACTACCCGGACGTGGGCGATGTGCTCCTCCAAGGTGGCCGAGTAGATCAGGATGTCGTCGATATACACGACCACCTGGCGCCCAAGCATGGGTTTGGCGGAAAGTGATGACTCACGCCTACCACCGGAGATGGATGATCATGGGGCCATCCCTCTGCTTTAGTGGATCCTGGGTTGGGAAGTAGTGGACACCGTTGAAGCTGGTGCCCCTACTGGCAATAACAGGAACAGAGCCACAGCTGTCTCCGACAGTGTTGCTCAGCTGCGGGGAGGCGTGTGGCTCTGAATCAGAACGGTTAACGAAGCAGGGAGAGAGGCGATGGGAAGGTTAAATATCCAGACTGATGGCCATCATGATGAGTGCGAGAGGGTGTCGTATGGGCATGCTAACTCCGTCTGGTCCTCTTCGCACAATCCTCTACTTAATAAGGTGCAGCGCGCCGGCACATTCCAGCTGCTGGATGCTGCCACTGTATGGAAGTTGAGGGTGTACTCTGCAGCGGTCTGGCCATCCTGCAGTAGTTGGAGTAGGCGCTTACCCCCCTCTCTGCCCTCCAATAACCGTGGCAACCTTGGACCTCTCAGTGGCAGGGGCTCCCATCTGATGAGAAATATAGTGTGAGCACCTGGGTAAGAAGCCACAGCATTTGGATAGTGTCCCGTCATGTATTTCCGGGAGGGAAAAACAGGCATCGCTGACCTGGCCGGATGCTGAATGGGCTAAGGTGCTGGCTCGCTGGGTCGACTCATGGTAGAGGATCCTCCGCTCGTTGGAGGTAACACCTCTTGAGGAAGATCTAGACGTTGAAGAACACAGAGGACCTCATCCATCACAGTCCCCGGTTGCGCCAGCTGGCTGTTCGTCGACCATCTTGGAGATGTCTCGGGTTGGCAGCTGCTTCCATTTTAGGAGGCAGTATTCTGTAACGAAGACACAGGAAGCAGGTGCAGTCGGTGAGTTTAATATGAATGAACATAAAGTGAATACACAAACAAGCGTAGCATCTGAACATAAACAACACTGCCTGATGGGTAACAACAACAGAATGCTAAATAAATGGGGAGAAATCAGGGAAGTGATGATGTCCAGGTGTGCCTAAAGATGTGGCACTGGTGTGCGTAATGATGGTTGCCAGGTGATGAAATGATGGGTTGCCAGGACCGGTGGTTAGTAGACATGAAACGTTGAGTGCCGGAGGGGGGAGCGGGGGTAGACGTGACACAGGTATTGATATTGTCTAATGTTATGTTCATGTTATGCTTTGTATCACACCTACAGATATGGAACATGGCAGTGAATCGCCTGTCCTTCCTGAACTCCTACAAGATGAAGATGTCTGTCATCATAGGGGTCATGCACATGAGCTTTGGGGTGGTGCTCAGTGTATTCAACCATCTGTGAGTGACCAGTTAGTGGTTCCTAACAGTAGTCACTACTGTGGAATACAAAACATCAGAAAGAGTTCCTCTACATTTATATAAATTTGTTCTTCCCCTTCCCTCTTCTCTTCCATTTATCCAGGCACTTCAAACAGAGGTTCAACATCTACCTGCTGTTTCTCCCTGAGTTTCTGTTCCTGATGTGTCTCTTTGGCTACCTGGTCTTCATGATAATCTACAAGTGGCTGGCCTTTGGTGCACGTGACTCCCGCCTGGCCCCCAGCATCCTCATCCACTTCATCAACATGTTCCTAATGCAGGGAGGGGACAACACCCCTCTCTACCCCGGACAGGTGGGTGTTAGTGATGGAGTCATGATTCAGAGTGTCCCCCCTGACTCTGGGTTTTCTCAGCATCTCTATCTGAATCTCCGAATGTCTCTTTTGAACGTCTCTGTACATGTGGCTCTGTGTTTGACCCTGTGTATTTTGCTCCACAGACTGGGCTGCAGGTCTTCCTGGTGGTGGTGGCTCTGTTGTCTGTGCCTGTGCTGCTGTTAGGAAAACCTGTCTACCTCTACTGGCTGCACCGGGGAGGGAAGAGCCTGCGATTGCGCAGGGTGAGTATGGTGGAAAGAGTCGTGTCATGAGTTTGTTACCCATGTGTTTTTAGTGAATAATATATGTGCATTTTAACATCTGTTGTCTGTATTTTAGGGTTATGAGAGAGTTCGGCGTGTGAGTGAGGATGATATGTCCCAAGCACCAGCTTACGCTGATGATGAGGAAGAGGGATTTGATGACCTCATGACCAGCAGGGACACCCAGCCTAAGGAGGTCATAACAACAACTGTACATACATCTCATATAAACATTTGAGTAAAAGCAGTTGTATTTCAGTCATCACTGTTTCCTTTCTATCTAGTCAATGTGTTGTACATCTTTCAGTTTGACTTTGGGGATGTGTTCCTGCACCAGGCCATCCACACCATAGAGTATTGCCTGGGCTGCATCTCCAACACGGCGTCTTACCTACGTCTCTGGGCCCTCAGTTTAGCCCATGCTCGTAAGGATCGTACTCACTACACCTTTAAAAGTCCACAGGGGGGCAATTACTATCAATTACTGTCTCCATGTTCAGATATTGATTCATAAATCTCCCTCTTACTGTGTGTCCATCTATGTGTTTGTCAGAGCTTTCCGAGGTGCTGTGGGCCATGGTGATGCGTCTAGGCCTGAGGATGACCTCCAGACTGGGGGTGCTGTTTCTGGTACCAGTGTTCAGCCTGTTCGCTGTGCTCACTGTGTCCATCCTGCTTGTCATGGAAGGACTCTCAGCGTTCCTCCATGCCCTCCGGCTGCACTGGTGAGTCTATCTGTATTCTTAACTAAGTGATGCCTTACTGAATGACCCATTCAGTCGGTCAATCAATCACTCTCTGTTAATCACTCATCCACTCTCACATACTCTCTCATTCCCCAGTGGTCACCTACTCTGTATACTTTTTTAATCTTTAACTCTCTTCTAATTATTCACTCAGTCATTTATTCACGCATGTATTCATACTGGTTATTTACATATGTGAATGCTCTCCTTTGTAGGGTGGAGTTCCAGAATAAGTTCTATCATGGGACGGGTATCAAGTTTTCCCCCTTCGACTTCTCTGTCCTGCCCTCAGTCTTTGAGCAGGACGGTTTACTGTGACCAGCGACAACGAGATTCACTGGATTTGAATAGGAAATCATGTACCAGGAAGGATGCTCTGAGTTAGAACAAGATGGCACACTGATGAAGAGGAGAAACTGCAGGGCAGTGGTGGGATGACTTGTAGCAAAGTCTTTCAGCATATGACTTTTGACACTATTGGCTGCACTGACTTCCTTACATCATAATTGTGTCCATAACCAGCTAACCTCAATTCAGTGGGATTCAAAAGTTTTCATCTAGGTCTGTTGATATGTACTTTGTCATATTCTGGAGGAATTGATTCATCTCATATAGTGGTCACTTTAAGCCAATTTGGTGGCTCTGAGCATTTTATTTGCTTTTTGTAGAAAATTATAGTGTATTTTAAAGCTAATTTATTACTTGACTCATATTCATCTGAGGCAACTTTAAAGTACAGAAGAAAAAATATAGAGATTCAAAACATAAAGGACTAGAGGTCTTATCAAATATCCTGATTTCTAGTGCCATAACAATTTCTTCCCGATAATGACAAATGCGAATACCATGGCTGCTAATTGTGCAGTTTTTCAAAGTGCTTATACACATGAATACAACTCTGAAGAAATAGTATTGTCTAATGAATTGTAAACTTGTAGAACATATGTTCCTCCAGTTTTGCCATTATACACTCCTTGTGACATTTCGGGAGGATAAAAGATGACAGCTCATTTACAAGTTTTTGCAGAGGACATTGCCACAGAGCACTTTTCAAAGAACAATGCAGAAATGATTGTACAATAAAAGTCAGCATTTTCACTAATAACTATTACTCTGACGATGCCAAATGTTAGGAGATACTTACACCAAGACAAATTGCACAGGCTTGAAATATTTGTTTAAATGTTGGTGGTGAAGGACATCCACTGAAGTTGACTTGAAGCTCAAATTATAATTTTTGTAGACATTAATTGGACTCTGACCATAGACTGTTTGATCCGTCTGGATGGTGTCTATAGTGAAGGGAGGTGCAAATTATTTGATAGTTGGTAAATGGATCACTGGTATCATCATGATTCATGTCATTTAGCTTCATGTATTTATTTATGTATTTTTAAGAAATTAAGATCTTAATCCTTTTTTAGACCTAGTTTTTGGATGTGATGCACAAATGCCAGAAAATAAAGAGTCAATGCTCAATACCATGAATACAGACTAATCAATGACATTTTCTAGATCTTGTAAATATATCTCATTTAATATTCCATGAATACAATAGGTATTCCAAGTGGCTGACTAACAAGTTCCTGTGTGGATTAAAGTTTTCTTCAGATTGATGCCATGTCCATTCACACTTTTACTGAAGTATTTCAGAGAGGAAGAGGCAAAGCGAGAAGTTTTACTCAGCTCAAAATCTGCCCACGAAAATAAGCCTACAAAATTAGGAATTTTTGTATGGAGGTCAATGATGGTGTCAAATTTGGTCAACAAACAATGTAATTGCCAATTTTCCATGTGAGGGTTATTTGATTGAATATACGTTTTGTAATGGTTTGGATGTTAGGAATGCACTGATATAAATGGACGCATGTGGCATTTCTCAACTTTGAAAAAAAAAACTTAATTGTGACTGCTGGTATAGAGCTGGATAGAAGATTCATCATGGATATAACCCATTTTAGCAAGAACATTGCCATTGAGGGCTTCTGCCATTTTAAAGTAGTCAACTGAGTGAGGATTCCTTTGAGTTGGGAGAAATCAGCCAATGAAGAAGAAAATGTACTACTTTAAAATAAAGATAGCCTCAATGGTGCTGCCCATGCTGTCACAGACAGCATAATGGCACATATACAAAGATGAGTCCTCTATCTCTATGGCCTGTTGTTCACATGCGTATCTGCCCTCTTATTGGCTAGAATGGTCCCACCTAATCTTACATCTTTGAGGACATCTATTTCCATTGTTGGAGCAGTCACTTGACTATCTTGTCAGTATAATAGACTCCCTTTGACTGTGTCCACTCCCCAGGGTTTCGACTAGTTACCACAGCCACAAAGTGAAAATTGGCTATATCATAAATATTCATGAAAACAGGTTAGGATTGAGGTTAGGATTAGGTTTAAAATCAGATTTTAAGAAGATGAATGGTAGTAGAAGCATCAGGGTGTAGGAGGGAGATTCTTAGACGTGAGAAGTGTGCAGGCGGACATGAGACAAAGCAGTGTATAGTATTGATGGAAAAAGTTGTGTGTATAAACTTTAGGGGTACCCATGGTACTGGAGATCAGAAGTGTCTGGTGAGAGAAAGGCCGGTTGAGGGTGCCAGGATCACATTAGTGCAGAAGGTGTTGTATGCTGAGGCAGTGAAGAGAGTAGTAGAGGAAGATAGGGCCCAGGGTGAGAGATTTTAAGAAGATCCTTGTGCGTAGGACAAGGCCAATACAGTACAGAGTGATAGGAATAATGTCTTTCAGGAAGGTTGTTTTTTTGCCGTTCATAGCCATGGTTGTCAATTGTACGGCAGGAATGGAATGTAAATCACAGAGGATAGATGTTGTGGTGGCAGCTGCAGAGAAGTACTTTGGTATACGAGATTTTACTGCAGAAGCGTTACAAGATGTTTTGAACTATAGTGTTCAGTCCTCCCAGGCTGTTGGCCTGGAGTAGAATCAGATAGAACCAAAGTAGTGGAATAGTGGTGAGGTTGTAATGGGTGCAGTGTTAGTTGGTAGGGCAAAATATATACAGTACCAGTCAAAAGTTTGGACACACCTACTCATTCCAGGGTTTTTATTTTATTTTACTATTTTCTCCATTGTAGAATAATAGTGAAGACATCAAAACTATGAAATAACACATATGGAATAATGTAGTAACCAAAAAAGTGCTAAACAAATCAAAGTATTTTTATTTTATATTTGATTCTTCTAAGTAGCCAACCTTTGCCTGGATGACATTTTTGCATACTCTTAGAATTCTCTCAACCAGCTTAATTTCTTTCCTTCTTAATGCGTTTGAGCCAAATTGTTGTGTTGTGACAAGGTAGGGGTGGTATACAGAAGATAGCCCTATTTGGTAAGACCAAGTGTTACGAAAACTAGGAGTGGTGGGTGGAATCAGGCGCAGAGAGCAGGGTTCAGTCGTTTTGTCAAATTTATTCCCCAGCGCAACAAAAACGGTTACGCCAACACACAGGGCGTATATAAGTTGCCAGTCCAAACAATAGGACAGAAATAGTCCGGCGAATAAGGATATGAACAAAATAACACCATCCAACACAGAGTAACAAAAAACAAGCCGCACAAATACCCAGCGGGCCTAGTGCCCTTAAATAACCTACAAACAAAACCCTAATACAAAACAGGTGTACCCAATTAACCAATAACCAAAACAAACGGAAAGGGAATCGATGGCAGCTAATAGACGACCGCCGACCGCCGAGCCCCGCCCGAACAGGAAGAGGCACCATCCTCGGCGAGGTTCGTGACACCAAGTCCATATTATGGCAAGAACAGCTCAAATAAGCAAAGAGAGACGAGAGTCCATCATTACTTTAAGTCAATACGGAAAATTTCAAGAATTTCAAGTGCAGTAGCAAAAACCATCAAGCGCTATGTTGAAACTGGCTCTCATGGGTAACGCCACAGGAATGGAAGACCCAGAGTTATCCTGCAGAGGATAAGTTTATTAGAGTTATCAGCCTCAGAAATTGCAGCCCAAATAAATGCTTCACAGAGTTCAAGTAACAGACACATCTCAACATCAACTGTTCAGAGGAGACTGTGTGAATCAGGCCTTCAGGACAATGGTGGGCCAAATGTGCGCCGCCCTATGGGACTCCCAATCAGGGACTGTAGTGACGCCTCTCGCCTCTTGCACTGAGAGGCAGTGCCTTAGACCGCTGCACCACTCGGGAGCACTTGCAGCAATTCATGGTCGAATTGCTGCAAAGAA
This sequence comes from Oncorhynchus masou masou, assembly GCF_036934945.1. Lineage (NCBI taxonomy): Eukaryota > Metazoa > Chordata > Actinopteri > Salmoniformes > Salmonidae > Oncorhynchus > Oncorhynchus masou. Next base: position 20,797,102 of record NC_088219.1, read on the forward strand.
ACCACTACTAAAGGACACCAATAAGAAGAGACTTGCTTGGGCCAAGAAACACAAGCAATGGACATTGGATCAGTGGAAATCTGTCCTTTGGTCTGATGAGTCCAAATTTGAGATTTTTGGTTACAACCACCATGTCTTTGTAAGACGCAGACTAGGTGCACGGATGATCTCTGCATGTGTGGTTCCCACCGTGAAGCATGGAGGAGGTGTGATGGTGTGGGGGTGCTTTGCTGGGGACACTGTCTGTGATTTATTTAGAATTCAAGGTACATTTAACCAGCATGGCTACCACAGCATTCTGCAGTGATACGCCATCCCATCTGGTTTGCGCTTATTGGGACTATCATTTGGTTTTCAACAGACCAATGATCCAACACACCTCCAGGCTGTGTAAGGGCTATTTGACCAAAAATGAGATTGATGGAGTGCTGCATCAGATGACCTTGCCTCCACAATCACCAGACCTCCACCCAATCGAGATGGTTTGTGATAAGGTGGACCGCAGAGTGAAGGAAAAGCAGCCAACAAGTGCTCAGCATATGGGGGAACTTAAAGACTTTTGGAAAAGCATTAAAGGTGAAGCTGGTTGAAAGAATGCCTAGAGTGTGCAAAAGCTGTCATCAAGGCAAAGGGTGGCTACTTTGAAGAATAAAAAATATATTTTGATTTGTTCAACGCTTATTGGGTTAGTACATGATTCCTTGTGTGTTATTTCATAGTTTTGATGTCTAGTGGTTAGAGCATTGGACTAGTAAGCAAAAGGTTGCAAGTTCAAATCCCTGAGCTGACAAAGTACAAAATCTGTCGTTCTGCCCCTGAACAGGCAGTTAACCCACTGTTTCTAGGTCGTCATTGAAAATAAGAATTTGTTCTTAACTGACTTGCCTAGTAAAATAAAGGTAAAATAAAAAATAAAATAAAAATTATACAATGTAGAAAATAGTGTAAATAAAGAAAACCCCTTGAATGAGTAGGTATCCAAACTTTTGGCTGGTACTGTATATATATTTTTTTCCCACAATTGTAATGAATTCATACTACAAAATAGTAGGCTGAAACACAACCAATACAATATGTGGCGGCATGCACCTATAACATTTGTTTGCAGACCGCCATAATATCAAAGAGGATGAAGCGCTAGAAATGGGAAGAGTTTTGACTTTGTGGCTGTGGTAACTAGTGATGACAGGTTAGGGGTTTGATGAGCTCTGCACAGAGTGGGTTCAGGAGAGGAATGTCTGCCATTGATGCCCTGGTGACAGTTAGTACAGAGATAGCCAAGGCCCTGATAATAAAAGTGGTGATGAGTGTTGTGTTTTTTGTCATTGAGAAAGCTTACGATGCCATGTAGAGGGAAGGGTTGTTGATCAAGTTGAGTGCATTGGACATTGGAGGACATCTGTATAACCGGATCATGAACTTCGATCGAGTCATATGGGTGAGGGTGGGGTCAGAATTGTCAATGCAGTTTGAAGTGGACAATGTTACTCCTCAGGTAAGTGTGGTTAATCAGGTCTTGTTCACCCTGATGATAGATGACATGTTTAAAGAGGTGGGACAGGGAGTGTGTGTGTCCTTGTATGCTGATGATGGGGCTGTATGGAAGAGAGGTGGGAATGTGAAATGTGTGATGAGGAAAATGCAAGTTGTGGGAGTTGTGGAAGATTGGTCTCTAACAATGGGGGTTTAGGATGTCTGTGGCCAAGTCCTACTTTATGGTGTTTTCTAGGAGGAAGGTTAAAGATATTAGGCTGCCAATATACAGTATAGGCATGGTGTCTGAGTTGAATTATTTAGGTATGTGGTTTGATGAGTGGATTACATGGACATGTTGAGCATATTGAAAATAAGTGTAGGAAGGTGCTGAACCTCATGGAAACAGTGGCAGATATGATTGGGGGTCGGATAGACTAACACTGTTGTATATGTACCATGCATTGATCAGGTCATTTTTGGATTGTGGGTGCTTTGTGTATGGATCAGCAGCCGAAACGGTGCTACAGTGCCTGGATAGAATACAGTCAAGGGCTCTGAGATTGTGTATGGGTGCCTTCAGGACAACGCCTGTTGAGGCATTGCAGGTGGATAGTGAGGAACTGCACTGAGGATAAGGCAGGATAAACTTGCATTAGCGTACTGGGCAAGGTTGAAAGGGAGTTCAGAAGGACATCCCGCTGTCACGGCAGCTGGGGAATGAACGGAGCGAGGAGACATTAGCATAGGGCATACAGGTGGACAATCGAGCAGAAGGTGGTAGAATATGGACTTTGGGAGAGAGAGATAGGGCCAGCAATTGCATTGGGGAACATTCCTACATGGCTGTTTCCCGAAACCAAATGTCGATGTGGACATGACTGAGGACAGGAGAGAATGGGGTGAGGACCTGAGAGGAGAGATATATAGATACTAATTTTTATTTGTTTTTAAGGACAGATGGTTCACAGGATCCAGTCAGTAGAAAGGTGGGGGCTGGGATGTATATCCCAGATTTCAATGTCAGAGTATGTAAGCGGTTAACTGATTATGTGGCAGTGTATGTGGCAGAGTTGATGGCCATGATTATAGGTCTGAGATGGGTGGAGGAGGTGAAACCACTCAGAATGGTGATCTGCTCTGATTTGGCTGCAGTGTTGAGTAGTGTGAAGACAGGCAGGTCGGGTAGGGTAGACTTGTTTGTGGAGAGGTGTGGAGGGTAAGAGTGCTGTGAGGAGAGAGGGGTAGATATGCAGGTCCCACTGGGCCGAAGGGATGTCAAGTCCTGATCCGGGCAAAAGGGCTCGATCTTCGGCAAAGGGAGTGGGATGCTAGTAGTAAGGGGAGGCAATTTTATCATGTGGATCGGTCAATAAAGGAAGAGGTGAGGAGTATGGGATGTAGGACAGAGGAAGTTGTGTGGAGTAGACTACGGTTTTTGGGCACACAGGTTTGAATACCATATGGATTATTGGGAGACATGAAACAGGAAACAGGTCTGTGTGATGAGTGTTTAGTGGAGGAAACAGTGGAGCATGTGTTGATATTTTGGGAATTGTATGATGTAAGTCGCTCTGGATAAGAGCGTCTGCTAAATGACTTAAATGTAAAATGTAAAAATGTAGATAATCTCTACTTATGTGAAAGGGCTAGAGAGGCTGGATGGGATTGGGGTTTGGGTGGTGTAGTGGGGGAGAGGAATTGATGTCTAGGGCTCTAGTTCACTTTCTTAGAGGAACAGGACTAATGAAGATAATTGAATGTACAATGAACAAAAATATAAACGCAACAGTGTTGGTCCCATGCTTCATGAGCTAAAACAAAAAATCCCAGAGATGTTACATATGCACAAATTGGTTTACATCCTTGTAAGTGAGCTTTTCTCCTTTGCCAAGATAATCCATCCACCTGACAAGTGTGGCATATCAAGAAGCTGATTAAACAGCATGATCATCACACGGGTGCACCATGTGCTGGGGACAATAAAATTCCAGGGAGTGTACGATTGGCATGCTGACGAAAGGAATGCCCACAAGAGCTGTTGCCAGAGAATTGAATGTTAATTTCTCTAGCATAAGCCAAATCCAACATTGTTTTAAAGAATTTGTCAGTACGTCCAACAGCCTCACAACCGTAGACCACATGTATGGCATTGTATGGGCGAGCGGTTTGCTGATGACAACATTGTGAACAGAATGCACTATGGTGGAGTTGGGGGTATGGTATGGGCAGGCATAAACTGCTTCTTCCATGGTCTAGTACTCACCAGACATGTCACCTGTTGAGCATGTTTGGGATGCTCTGGATCAACATGTATGACAGCGTGTTCCAGTTATCATCAATATCCAGCAACGTCGCACAACCATTGAAGAGGAGTGGGACAACATTCCACAGGCCACAATCAACACTCTGAGGAACTCTACGCAAAGGAGATGTGTCGCACTACATGAAGCAAATGGTGGTCACACCAGATGATGACTGGTTTTCTGATCCACACCCCTACCTTTTATTTTAAAGTATCTGTGACCAGAAGATGCATATCTGTGATCAGAAGATGCATATCTGTATTCCCAGTCATGTGAAATCCATATATTACATCCTAATGAATTCATTTCAATTGACTGATTTCCTTATATGAACTGTAACTCAGTAAAATCTTTGAAATCATTGCATGTTGCGTTCTTATTTTTGTTCAGTATAGTTAGGCTGTGACTGGCCTCACACTCCAGCACAGTAGGTGTCAATGTATGCACATTGAAAGCTGGATCCGATCCACTAAACCAATCCTGAAGAAGAAGAACTAGTGATGACCAGTCCCGTTTTGTGTGCAGGAAACATGGCTTAAACCGACTGTGGAGTTTATTATACAGGGATATGTATTGGTTTGTGTTAAGGGAATTTTTATCTATAATGACTAATTATGTATACATTTCAATCAGGATGTACTAATCAGAATACTAAATTTTACTGTATATGTATGAGTTTTCTTTCTTGATCCCAGTACTGAAAATAATGTGTGTATGAATGTGGTCAAGAGTTTAGAACAATGACGGTCTGTTCCTTTGTACAAATGAATGAACTATATCTACAGACTGACTAGAATGCTTATCTACACTGACTGACCTTGGCTCTAGGCGAGGAGGGAAGGCTTGAGAGCTATAGAGCCTTTCTACCAGTGTGAAGAAGAGACGGAACATTTAGAAAATGCTGACGTCATTTTCAGTTTATACCCTGTGGTAAAATGTGTGTGTACTCAGTACTCTCTTGAATGAAGGCTGTTACTTGACTTTAATACCAGGGCTCTGTCCATTCCTATAAAATAAGGGTCCTATAAATTCTTATGAATTGACAGAGTGTTTAATTTTAATTGGGAATTAAAACCGAGGAATTAAATTCCTTCAACAGTTTGTAGGGACAGAAATGTGGTGGTGGGAGGGGGGGTGCTAGGCAAGGTATTGAAGAGGAATATGTGGTGGTGGATGTTGAGAGGAGGGGTGCTAGTGAACTAATATAATCCTTGTCGGATATTGGACTTGGAAGTGCTGGAGAGGGTGTGATTGGCCAGGATAGAAGTATAGTATTGTGGTGTGGGGATTTTAATGCCCACAACATGCTCTGGGGGGAACAGATGGGTGGAAATTGTGATCTGACAGAAATGAAAGAGCTGGTGTACCTGAGTGATGGCTGAGGGACCAGGATTGATGTAGCCACAAGGAAAGAGTCTGCCTTGGACTCTGTACCCGCCTGCCTGACCATTCTGCCTGCCTTGACCTCGAGCGCGCCTGCCACTCTGTACCTCCTGGACTCAGAACTGGTTTTGATCTTTTGCCTGTCCACGACCATTCTGTTGCCTACCCGTTTGTTTGGATTATAATAAATATCAAAGACTCAATTCATATGCCTCCTAGGTCTGCATCTGGGTGTCACCTTGTGCCCTTATACAATCTGGCATCCAGTATGATGGGAGGAATCGACAGTATTTTATTTTTGATTTTCCCTTTATTTAACCAGGTAAGCTAGTAGAGAACAAGTTCTCATTCACAACTGCGACCTGGACAAAATAAAGCAAAGCAGTGCGACACAAACAACACAGAGTTACACTTGGAATAAACAAGTGTACAGTCAATAACACAGTAGAAAAAAAGAAAGTCTATATACAGTGCGTGCAAATGGCATGAGGTGGTAAGGCAATAAATTGGCTATAGTAGCGAAGTAATTACAATTTAGCAGATTAACACTGGAGTGATAGATGTGCAAGTAGTGATACTGGTGTGCAAAAGAGCAGAAAAGTAAATAAAAACAATATGGGGATGAGGTAGGTAGATTGGGTGGGCTATTTACAGATGGACTATATACAGAAGCAGCAATAGGTTAGCTGATGTTTAAAGTTAGTCAGGGAAATATAAGTCTCCAGCTTCAGCGATTTTTGTTATTCGTTCCAGTCACTGGCAGCAGAGAACTGGAAGGAAAGGCGGTCAAAAAAGATGTTGGCTTTGGGGATGACCAGTGAGATATACCTGCTGGAGCGCGTGCTACGGGTGGGTGTTATCGTGACCAGTGAGCTGAGATAAGGCAGGGCTTTACCTAGCATAGACTTATAGATAACCCTTGAGCCAGTGGGTCTGGCGACGAGCATACAGGTCACAGCGGTGGGTGGTATAAGGGGCTTTGGTAACAAAACAGATGGCACTGTGATAGACTGCATCCAGTTTGCTGAGTAGAGTATTGGAAGCTATTTTGTAGATGACATCGCCGAAGTCGAGGATAGGTAGGATAGTCAGTTTTACTAGGGTAAGTTGGGCTGTGTAAGTGAAGGAGGCTTGTTGCGAAATAGAAAGACGATTCTAGATTGGAGATGTTTAATATGAGTCTGGAAGGAGAGTTTACAGTCTAGCCAGACTCCTAGGTATTTGTAGTTGTCCACATATTCTAGGTCAGAACCGTCCAGAGTAGTGATGCTAGTCGGGCGGGCGGGTGCGGGCAGCAAACAGTTGAAAAGCATGCATTTGGTTTTACTAGTGTTTAAGAGCCGTTGGAGGCCATGGAAGGAGTGTTGTATGGCATTGAAGCTCGTTTGGAGGTTAGTTAACACAGTGTCCAAAGAAGGGCTAGATGTATACAGAATGGTGTCGTCTGCGTAGAGGTGGATCAGGGAATCACCCGCAGCAAGAGCAACATCACTGATATATACAGAGAAAAGAGTCGGCCCGAGTATTGAACCTTGTGGTACCCCATAGAGACTGCGAGAGGTCCGGACAACAGGCCCTCCGATTTGACACACTGAACTCTGTCTGCGAAGGAGTTGGTGAACCAGGCAAGGCAGTCATTAGAAATACCAAGGCTATTGAGTCTGCCGATAAGAATACAGGGATTGACAGAGTCGAAAACCTTGGCCAGGTCAATGAAGACGGCTGCACAGTACTGTCTTTAAACAATGGCGGTTATGATACAGTGCCTTGCGAAAGTATTCGGCCCCCTTGAACTTTGCGACCTTTTGCCACATTTCAGGCTTCAAACATAAAGATATAAAACTGTATTTTTTGTGAAGAATCAACAACAAGTGGGACACAATCATGAAGTAGAACGACATTAATTGGATATTTCAAACTTTTTTAACAAATCAAAAACTGAAAAATTGGGCGTGCACAATTATTCAGCCCCCTTATGTTAATACTTTGTAGCGCCACCTTTTTCTGCGATTACAGCTGTAAGTCGTTTGGGGTATGTCTCTATCAGTTTTGCACATCGAGAGACTGAAATTTTTTCCCATTCCTCCTTGCAAAACAGCTCGAGCTCAGTGAGGTTGGATGGAGAGCATTTGTGAACAGCAGTTTACAGTTCTTTCCACAGATTCTCGATTGGATTCAGGTCTGGACTTTGACTTGGCCATTCTAACACCTGGATATGTTTATTTTTGAACCATTCCATTGTAGATTTTGCTTTATGTTTTGGATCATTGTCTTGTTGGAAGACAAATCTCCGTCCCAGTCTCAGGTCTTTTGCAGACTCCATCAGGTTTTCTTCCAGAATGGTCCTGTATTTGGCTCCATCCATCTTCCCATCAATTTTAACCATCTTCCCTATCCCTGCTGAAGAAAAGCAGTCCCAAACCATGATGCTGCCACCACCATGTTTGACAGTGGGGATGGTGTGTTCATGGTGATGAGCTGTGTTGCTTTTACGCCAAACATAACTGTCACGCCCTGGTCAAAATATATTATATTTATCTTCATTTATTTGGTCAGGCCAGGGTGTGACATGGGTTTTTGTGGTGTGTTTCGTCTTGGGGTTGTGTGGGGTGTATAGCATAGTCTATGGCTGCCTGAGGGGGTTCTCAATCAGAGTTAGGTGATTATTATTGTCTCTGATTGGGAACCATATTTAGGTAGCCATATTCTTTGAGTGTTTTCATGGGTGATTGTTCCTGTCTCTGTATCTTCACCAGATAGGACTGTTTAGGTTTTCACGTTTCCGTTTTTGTTTTTGTATTGTTCGTGTTTTTTCGTTCTTCAATAAATATGTCTCAAAAGTACCACGCTGCATTTTGGTCCGCTCCTCCTTCAACAGAAGAAAGCCGTTACAATAACGTTTTGGATTGTTGCCAAAAAGTTCAATTTTGGTTTCATCTGGCCAGAGCACCTTCTTCCACATGTTTGGTGTGTCTCCCAGGTGGCTTGTGGCAAACATTAAACAACACTTTTTATGGATATCTTTAAGAAATGGCTTTCTTCTTGCCACTCTTCCATAAAGGCCAGATTTGTGAAATATACAACTGATTGTTGTCCTATGGACAGAGTCTCCCACCTCAGCTGTAGATCTCTGCAGTTCATCCAGAGTGATCATGGGCCTCTTGGCTGCATCTCTGATCAGTCTTCTCCTTGTATGAGCTGAAAGTTTAGAGGGACGGAAGGAGGTTGGAAGGAGGCAGTAGTGGTACCATTCCGGAAGTCAGGGAAGGACCCAACGAAGCCATCAGCCAATAGTTTTAACATCACATGTATGTAAGATTATGGAATGTATGATTACGGAAAGGCTAACTTACTTCCTGAAGGGGAAGGGGGCTAGTATCGCTACATCAGAGTGGGTTCAGGAAGGGGAGCGGAACTATGGACCCAGTGCTCTGATTAGAATCAGAGGTCAGGAAGGCTCAGGTGTACAAGGAGACTGTTGTAGCTGTCTGTTTTGATGTGGAGAAGGCATATGATATGATGTGGAAGGAGAGGTTGTTAATCAAGCTTGATATTATGGGGGTATGAGCAGTAGCGATGCGTAGGTAAAATCACTGGGGAAGCTAGGAAAAAAGCCTTATTACAACCTGTGTTGTGATAATTGCGTTGTTTTCTCTATAACTTGTTAGTTCATATGCCTTGCCACTGTGATTATATATAGGCCTAAAGGCAGAGACAATAAGAAGACACAGTGGCAGTGTCACGACTTTCGTTGTGGGAAGGAGGAGCGGACCAAAATGCAGCTTGGTTGTGATTCATTTGATTTAATACGGAAACTATACACGATAAACTAACAAAATAACCACCATACGAAACCCGAAAACAGCCCTATCTGGTGCAAAACACAGAGACAGGAACAATCACCCACAAACACACAGTGAAACCCAGGCTACCTAAATATGGTTCCCAATCAGAGACAATGACTAACACCTGCCCCTGATTGAGAACCATATCAGGCCAAACACAGAAATAGACAAACAAGACATCCAACATAGAATGCCCACTCAGATCACACCCTGACCAATCAAAACATAGAAACATACAAAGTAAACTATGGCCAGGGCGTGACAAGCAGAATAAATTTGACCAGTATACTGTCTAACACTCTGTCATACAGTAAATGGTCTATCACTATGTCATGCAGTACACTGTCTATCACTCTGTTATACAGTACACAGTTTCATTTCTGTGGTCCTAGGCTACCTGGCTAAAATGCTTGCTCGCTAGCCTAACTTCCTTTCATGCGCAACACTAGCTAGTTAACATTAGCCTACTACATCTAGCTACATATTGAACTTCCATCCTCTCAGGCCAGTAGCTCAACAATGTGTGAATCAATGGTTGGATCAGAATCACCGTTAGAATCATTGCCAATATGTAAAATCACAAGTCCATATCCCTATTTTCATTCTTGGCTAATTAATTGAAAGGGACAATTTTAACTAGTTAGCTAGCCACCGAGGACAACAACACAACCACAACGAGATGCAACAACTAAAGTTGTTTCTGCCAATGACATATGCCCTCAATGCGATTTGATAGGAGTGATGCCAAATCCAAACTGGCTACCCTAGATAATTTTTTGGGGTGTGCCTTTAATCAGTACTATGTTGAAGCATCTTTGGCAGCGATTAAAGCAGTGAGTCTTCTTGGGTATGACGTTACAAGCTTGGCACACCTGTATTTGGGGAGTTTCTCCCATTTTTCTCTGCAGTTCCTCTCAAGCTGTCAGGTTGTATGGGGAGCGTTGCTGCACACTTATTTTCAGGTCTCTCCAGAAATATTCCAGAAGTCCGGGCTTTGGCTTTGCCACTCAAGGATGTTCAGAGACCTGTCCCGAAGACACACCTGAGATTTATTTTTTTTAACCTTTATTTTACTAGGCAAGTCAGTTAAGAACAAATTCTTATTTACAATGACGGCCTAGTTTACAGAGTATATTGAGTAGAACGTCATTAGATATAGTCTCAAATATTGTATTATCTTTTTTAAGAGTAACAGGGCTGGCAGGTAGGATTCATTATCTCCATGTCTCTGTCCCACACTCCAGTGCAATAGGTGGCGGTAATGCACCATAGCGTTGTATGCCAACCGCCGATAAACCCCCCACAACGAACAAGAAGAAGACCGTCCCTTTCAGTTCGGTCCGCCTTCGTTTAAAACCAGGCCAGTTGCACGTGCCTGAATAGAAAGAAGAACATTCTGTGAAGACCAGACATTGAAATGGCATCAGCAGCAGGTAAGGATTGTGAAACCGTATTACTTCGTCTACATATCAGTTTATCAATTTCAATTAGGTATTAGACATGTAGGCAGCAGTTAAGTACCGTTATATGCAGTACGAGCCATTTAGCTACATTACCTTGTATGGGGGAGGGGTTCTTTCGCTAGCTTTTAATGCTAGCTAACTAGCTATAACTGTTATTGCATTTTGGAATTACATTTTCAAAACCCCAAGCCTATAACTGTTTTTGAACAGATTGGGAGTTATTTTCCCGTGAAACTTGCATCTCATTCCTCTAGTTTGCTAGTTCTAACTATAGTATTGTCCGATGGCTCTTACTAGTTAACGTTAGCTAGTTAGCTTTTTCGTTAGCTGAGCGAATGCGCGCCTGTTTTAACGTTAGTTGGTATGGACACTGTAAAACAAGCTGATAAAGGCGGCCATTTCTTGAATTGAGCTTTGTTTGTCAACTAATAGCCAGGTTTTGGAGACTGCATTTTCCACAAACAATTAGTAATTTTGACATGCTAAAGAATTAAAGGGGCATGTTCATGATGCCATTTATTATCAAAATGGAACTGTCCTCATGGTTGTTGTATTTTGCAGACTACAGCTCCTATGGACAGGCAGGAGTCCAACCGGGGTAAGTGTATTTTTGCACTGAAAAACGAATGTTTATAATTTAACTGTTTATCGCGTTGATAGTAATCCCCAGAACATTTGTCTGACACGACGACAAGTGTTGTCTTGACGAGTCAACGAAGATGGTGGGGGGTGAAGTAGAGACTAAGGCTGTTTTATTTTTGTAGGTATGGCTCCTATGTGGCTCCTCCCTCTCAGGCTGGCTATGGACAAAACACACAGGTGGGCTACTTTTGTTCTGACCATAGCCCCTAGCTTTTTAGGGTTCAATGATCTGAACAGACTCAATGAATTAACACAATCTGAAGCTTCTCTCCTGAGTTTGGGAGGGCAGTTTTCAGTTTTTTTTTCTGAAGAAACAACTGATCTGTAATGGTGTTGGATTATCGATAGTTGACATCTGTTGTTTTTCAGCCGAGTTATGGCCAACCGCAGGGATATGGGTCATACAGCCAGCCGACTGAGTCAACCTATCCCCAAGGTGGTAGCACCTCAAGTGGCTACGCTCAACAGGGTTACAGTCAGCAGCCACCTGCTGCAGGTGGTAACTTCTATCTATTAAAAACATGGTCCACTAACTGAAATGCATTGTATTCAGAAGCTATACAACTTTTTGTGAGCCCAGCACGCACTGAAATGTTCAGTTTTATGCCACTAGCCAAGGGGTGGGCAACTCCAGTTCCCGAGGGCCTGGCTTTCTCCATCCCTAGCAAACACAGCTGATATTCAAATGGCATTCTAAACTGAAGGTCATGATTAGGTGATTTTTATGTTTTGTTTTTGTCAGATGTGTTAGCTGGGGCAAAACTGACACCAATCAGGCCCTTGGGGACTGGAATTGCCCACCCCTGCATTAGTCCCAGTTTGTTGTGGGGCAGCTGGGACTTGTGTACGCAGTTTAACACTGACTTTTTGTTTTTCTCCTCTCAGCTGGTTATGCCACCACTCCTGCTGCCCCCCAGGGTTATAGCCAGCCAACCCAGGGGTATGGAGCTGCAGGGTATGCTGCAGCCCCTGCTGCTGCCGCCGCCACCAGCAGCAGCCAGGGTTCTTATGGGGTCCAGGGTGGATATGGAGCCCAGACTGCATACCAGGGATATGGGCAGCAGCCGGCCGCTGGAGCACCACCCAGGTGTGTCTTTGAGCCCTCAAATTTCACTCTTAACCATTTGCTTACCTGTCAGCTCAAGTTCCTTTATCATATTAACCAGTGTTCTGGTATGTGCCATTTGGCAGGTACTTTAATCCAAAGTAACTTAGTCATGCATGTACTGGGAATTTAACTTACGATCCTTGGCGGGGAAGTTGGTAGTAACCCACCCATCAAATAAGATGTTATTGATCATACACATTTAGCAGATGTTATTGCGAGTGAAGCCAAATGCCATGTATTTACTAATCTGAGAAAGACCAAGCTGCATTATGCCATCTGGAGGTTTGACCCAATTTCTCTTGTCCTCATCTCCTGTCCCCACAGCTACAGCACCAGCAGTCAGCCACCCACCAGCTATGAGCAGAACTCCTACTCTCAGGCACCCCAGCAGGGCTCATACTCCCAGCCGCCACAAGGTGGTGGATACCAGAGCCAGCAGAGTGGCTACACCCAACAAGGTGTCGGTTACCAGGCGCCACAGGCCCCTCCACCCCAGCAACAGGCCCCACCTTCCAGCTATGCTCCCACATCCGGGGGGTCCTACAGTCAGCCACCTGCCAGCCAGTATGGACAACAGGGTGGACCAGGAGGCAGCTATGGTCAGCAGGGTGAATATAGAACACCTAGCCAGTACAGTAAGTCTTATGGCATTGTATGATTTTTATACTGGTTTATCTTCATAGTTCTTAATTGTGGTGGGTCCTAACTGTCTGCTCTCTCCCCAGGCAACTACAGGCAGGATCATTCCAACGGACGGGGCTACTCGGGGCTAGAGTCGGGTGGCTATAGGGGCCGAGGCATGGGTGGGGGGGAGAGCCGTGGCCGTGGAGGGTTTGACCGCGGCGGGATGATGCGTGGTGGCGGCATGCGTGGTGGAATGAGCAGAGGCATGGGGTAAGTGCTCGCCCGTCCTCTCACTTCATCAAACCTTTTCTCCTACAGGAGCAGAGTGAGGCCTGCACAGGGCTGAGAGTGGCACATCACCCCTCACTGGATAGGGCAGTTAGTCAAATTAAGCTCAGCAGAAAGGCATGATACACATATCTGCTGTTGGAATTATGTGGGGAGTTGAGGCATGGGATGTAGGTTACATTTTATACTACACTGAACAAAAATATAAATGATGCATGTAAAGTGATGGTCCCACATTTCATGAGTTACTATAAAAGATCCCAGAAATGTTCCATATGTACAAAAGGCTTATTTCTTTCAAATGTGTATATATTTGTTAACATCCCTATTTAGCATTTCTCCATTGCCATGCAATTGGCCTGCTGACTGCAGGAATGTCCACGAGCTGTTGCCAGATAATTTAATGTTTATGTCCATGTTAAGAGTGCCCCATAGTGGGGTGATGGTATGGGCAGGCATAAGCTGTGGACAACAAACACTAAGTTATCTGAGACCAGTCATATGAAATCCATAGATTAGGGCTTAACACATTTATTTCAATTGACTGATTTCCTTATGAACTGTAACTCCTTTTGACATTTTTGCGTGTTGTGTTATTTTTATTCAGTATAGCTTGATGACCACATCCTTTAAAATATTATGTGAAATCAGTCATCACCCTTGTAGATGTATGTTGTGCCACTGGTTGCTGCTCTCAGCCCTCACACTGTATGGCCAAAGGTAAGAAGGTATCCACGACCATCAGCAAATATCTCCCCTTTGGTCACTCATTCCACGGATGACATAGTATCTGCTGGTTTTAATTTTTTCATTCAATTAAGACCGAGACAACCAGGTGAGGGTGGTTCCTTATTAATTGGTGACCTTAATTCTTCAATTGAGTTAAAAGGAGTGTAAATCCGCTGACACTCGGCCATCCGTGGAATTAGTTTGAGATATAACCTCGACCCTCCCAACTGAACTTTGTCAAGCAAGTACCAGTTGGCCATCTTCTGGGTAGCCAATGTTGAGGGAAATTATTTTCAATCACAGGAGCACACAAGAGCCAAAGTCAGTTGGGATAATAAGTGGCAGGCATGTTTATTCTACAAAGGTGCCAGTAGGCCTTTTTGAATGAGGGCACTTCTGGTCACATTTAAGTAAATGGTCATGAAGGAGTGCATTTTGGATAGGCTATTCAACCACATGTTATTATAATGGGACTATGAGTGAAATTAATGAAATCTTTCTCGTCTTTATTTTTTTGAATTCAGGAAATTTTCTATAGATTTAGCCATTTTTTCATTTTTGAAGGTATTTAGTTTGTGTGCAGACTTTGGCACTCCTTTAGGTATACCATGCTACAATTGTGTGAGCTGGACATACACTTGGGAACTTATACAGTGGGGCAAAAAAGTATTTAGTCAGCCACCAATTGTGCAAGTTCTCCCACTTAAAAAGATGAGGCCTGTAATTTTCATCATAGGTACAGTTCAATTATGACAGACAAAATGAGAAATCCAGAAAATCACAGGATTTTTAATGAATTTATTTGCAAATGATGGTGGAAAATAAGTATTTGGTCACCAACAAATAAGCAAGATTTCTGGCTCACAGACCTTCTTTAAGAGGCTCCTCTGTCCTCCACTCGTTACCTGCATTAATGGCACCTGTTTTAACTTGTTATCGGTATAAGACACCTGTCCACAACCTCAAACAGTCACACTCCAAACTCTACTATGGCCAAGACCAAAGAGCCAAGGACACCAGAAACAAAATGGTAGACCTGCACCAGGCTGGGAAGACTGAATCTGCAATAGGTAAGCAGCTTGGTTTGAAGAAATCAACTGTGGGAGCAATTATTAGGAAATGGAAGACATACAAGACCACTAATCTCCATCGATCTGGGGCTCCACGCAAGATCTGACCCCGTGGGGTCAAAATGATCACAAGAACGGTGAGCATAAAACCACGAACCACACGGGGGTACCTAGTGCATGACCTGCAGAGAGCTGGGACCAAAGTAACCAAGCCTACCATCAGTAACACACTACGCTGCCAGGGACTCAAATCCTGCAGTGCCAGACGTGTCCCCCTGCTTAAGCCAGTACATGTCCAGGTCTGAAGTTTGCTAGAGAGCATTTGGATGATCCGGAAGAAGATTGGGAGAATGTCATATGGTCAGGTGAAACCAAAATATAACTTTTTGGTAAACTCAACTTGTTGTGTTTGGAGGACAAAGAATGCTGAGTTGCATCCAAAGAACACCATACCTACTGTGAAGCATGGGGGTGGAAACATCATGCTTTGGGGCTGTTTTTCTGCAAAGGGACCAGGACGACTGATCCATGTAAAGGAAAGAATGAATGGGGCCATGTATTGTGAAAAACCTCCTTCCATCAGCAAGGGCATTGAAGATTAAACGTGGCTGGGTCTTTCAGCATGACAATGATCCCAAACACACCGCCCGGGCAACGAAGGAGTGGCTTCGTAAGAAGCATTTCAAGGTCCTGGAGTGGCCTAGCCAGTCTCCAGATCTCAACCCCATAGAAAATCTTTGGAGGGAGTTAAGTCCGTGTTGCCCAGCAACAGCCCCAAAACATCACTGCTCTAGAGGAGATCTGCATGGAGGAATGGGCCAAAATACCAGCAACAGTGTGTGAGAACCTTGAAGACTTACAGAAAACGTTTGACCTCTGTCATTCCCAACAAAGGGTATATAACAAAGTATTGAGAAACTTTTGCTATTTGCTTATTTTCACCATAATTTGCAAATAAATTCATAAACATTCCTACAATGTGATTTTCTGGATTTCTTTTCTTATTTCGTCTGTCATAGTTGAAGTGTACCTATGAAAATTACAGGCCTCATCTTTTTAAATGGGCAAACTTGCACAATTGGTGGCTGACTAAATACTTTTTTGCCCCACTAGCTCAACCTGTATACATAAAGTACAGTTATGCATTTAGCTATGTTAGG
Source organism: Oncorhynchus masou masou (assembly GCF_036934945.1). NCBI lineage: Eukaryota > Metazoa > Chordata > Actinopteri > Salmoniformes > Salmonidae > Oncorhynchus > Oncorhynchus masou. The sequence goes on from NC_088219.1 coordinate 20,813,193, forward strand.
TTTTGATGATAGTTGTTCAGTATGTCAACATTTTAGTGAAATGGTCTAAAGCATACACCTCTGAATATTTGTTCAGAGTTGGGGGGTTGCATTTGTAAAAAAAAAAAAAAAAGGTGAATGCATTGCTTTGTCACTTCAAGGCTATCTATTTATATTGCTATCGTCTACCAGTGCTTATTGTATTGGTCAAATCAAAAGGTTTAAAATCAGAGGCACCTTTACCTTAGTTTGCACTGAACATACTTAATGTTTAATTACCCCAATAATCACAAATGCAATTCATTCACCTTTCTTACACACAGGTAAGAAACAAATAAGTGTAAATGGTATGACTTCAAATGTATTGCTGAAGTGCACTTTTCTTTAACATGCTTTGTCGCATTTATATGCTACAGGTAACAAAGTGAGATCCATGTAAACACACCAATACTTTTACAGTACCACAACTCAGTTCTGGGTCTGTGCCAGCAGCCTTTTGAAAAGGGGACAATATCGGTGGTGTCAACAAGAGGTGGTCAAAAATGTCCCCCAAAAAGTCAATGTCATCAAGGGGGGGAAACGTTTTTAGAAGGCAAAATGTTATTTAGTGACAATTATTGGTTGCATTTTTTTGCTTTGTGTAATCAAAAAAATATTGTAAAACTTGTTTTATTGGCTGAAATTTTACTTAATGATTGAATGTACCATAAGTTATTTGTAACAATTGTCTCAGGTACAGCTCTGAATAGTAAAGGCTCCCATGTTACGGCATTTTGTGATGGGGCTTAGTTTTTATAATGACCTTATCCTCTAAGCCTGAAGTCTATGAACAAATTATGGTTGTATAGTAATTTTCAAATCCAACTAGATCACTGGTCTGTAACTTGAGCTGCATCTGAAACAATTCAAATATATCCTGTTGTGTAAAATACAAGGGTTTTCGACCCCAGAGGTAATAAAGATTAAAGCCACTCCATTATGCCAAACATTGATACTCGTAGAAAGTTATGCCGCTTGAGTTCATATATTGTATTCAGCAAGGGAACCCATAGATCACAAACGTTGTATAGACCCCTACCCCTGTCAAGATTCTAAAGTTCCTTTAAAGATTCAAAGTGTCTTTTGGGGGGTTAATGGCTAAGTTAGTTTCTTGGGCATTTTATAAATAAGAGCTAGTCAGAACTGTGCCAAATCTCCCCCATCCCTATGTGGTACAAAGTGGCTGTTAAAGGGATATCGTCTTCATATCTCCGCTTATTCCCCCAGCATCACTGGAGACAGAGGTGGCTTCAGTAAGCCTGGTGGTAAGTTTAATGACAATTACAAGACGATAATACACTAGACCACTTAACACATGTATACATTTGTATCTACTTGTTGTGTTGTATTTTCTAGCCAAAGGGGAAAACAAAAAATATATGGCTGGTTCATTAGGGTTTTTCTCACACACTGCTTTGAGGGTATTTTCAATATCACGCGTCCACTTGATTACTATTTTTAAAGTGTTCCCACTGATATTTTTTTATATGCTGCCCCAAGCCAATGAAGCCATTAGGCTTTTCACCACTTTTCTAAATATTTATTTTGTGAATGTGGTCTTTTGATTATTTAACTTTCAAAGTAGGTTAATTTTCAGCCTTAGGTGTTTTGGGTGTTCAGTTCATTTAAACACTTTTTATATATTTGCCCAAATTGGGTTTCAAGAATCTAATTTCTAAGGTTGCAACACAATGTTTATTTTTATACAAAGGGGAATGCTCAGAGGAGCATGTGTGCCAGGGTAAAGTCAACCAGCAGCATGTGGGATAGATCAGGCAAATGTGCTTACTAACGTTTGGTCTCTTGTCTTCTCTCTTTGTGGATGGGCAATAGGACCAGACTCAGACACAGGTGAGTTCATCATGCCATGTATCAAACCCAGCAATGTTTGCGTCAATTTTATACATGTTTCTTTTTAAACAGGCCTTACTCTGTCCACAGGACGCCCAGAGGAACAGGATGACTCTGAGAACAACACTATTTACATCACTGGCCTGACGGAGAATGCAACGCTGCCCGAAGTCGCTGACTTTTTCAAGCACAGTGGAATAATCAGGGTTGGTACTGGACTCTGATGCAGTTTGGAGGCCTTTCCTAAATGTTATCGCAGGCTTTTGAAAAGTATTGGGTGATTTAACTGTTTTCCATCTTTCAGATCAACAAGCGCACAGGTCTGCCTGCTATCAACATTTACACCGACAAAGATTCGGGGAAACCAAAGGGTGATTGTACTTTGTCTTATGATGAGCCCCCATGCGCCAAAGCTGCAGTTGAGTGGTTTGATGGTGAGTGTCTTTTTGGGGGGGTACTAACAGGCCCTCTGATTGCCCCTTGATAGTTTTTAGGGCTTCATGCATAATCTTAGCAGAGTTCTTTCAGTAGATGTTGGTATTGAATATGTACCTCTTTACCCTTCTACCTAGGCAAAGACTTTCAGGGGAAGAAGCTAAAGGTGTCGATGGCTCGCCGTAAGCCCATGATGGGAATGATGCGAGGAGGCATGTCCATGAGGGGTGACCGGGGAGGCATGATGAACCGTGGGGGTATGTTCTGCCAAATCCTGTTCCACACATCTGGAATGGACATTTCCAAATGGTTCTGTTTCACTTGTAGCATTTTAGGATATCTTTAGGGCTGTAACGGAGATTGCCAAAAAGCAATACGTTTTTATCTCAATGGACCATCCACGTGAATCATGCCTATGGACTGAGCAAAGTTAAACGTGGTGAACTTATTACAAAAGTAGTTATTGATTAGTTTAAAAATGTAGGAAAATAATGCATTGGTGATTCATGTTTCCTGCCACTTTCAGAAGTAATACACATTTCTGTGCACCTGTGTTGTGTAGCCACTTAGCATGCCTTACCAGTAATTTTTAAAGGTTTTCCCAAAAATCTTCCCTATGAAATATTGACTGCAAAGTAGGCCTACCTGGCAGAATGATATGATTTGTATCAATCGGGTGGGCATTTGCTTTACAAACTCTCCCATCACATGAAACACTGTTAGCCACCCTGGAAAAAATAATGGGGAAATCCAAAACCAGGAAACTAAAGAGTATCTTAATGAATCTTAAACCCAGACCAACGAGCCTGACTTCCCCACCCCAGGGCACTATTTTCTGTTTGTGCTTTAGAAAGTTCGGAGTATTGAGATTAATCATGTTTATAATATACTTGTTCTCTGAAAGTAGACACTTTAATTGCTTTTCTGTTTCCGTGTGAATTGTTTGTTGGGCCCTTACCAATTTGCATATTGGTAGATAGAAAATATATTTGAGATGTAAAAGTTGATCTCAAACTTAGTGTAACATTCTGAACACTGACTGTTTGTTATCCATTGGTCAATCTTAGGACCAGGAATGATGAGCCGTGGTGGTCCAATGGGACGCGGTGGGGAGCGTGGCGGATTTATCCCCAGGGGTGGTCCCCGTGGCATGGGCAGTCCTCATGGCATGGGTCGAGGTGGTCCCTCAGGGGGCAACATGCAGCAGAGAGCAGGAGACTGGGAGTGCCCTAAAGAGTGAGTACTAACAAAGTAAATTGTTCTGTGTTTAACTGCCTTTCTCTGCTTTGGTAGTCCTGACTGAGGCTTATGATTGCAGGGGCTGCGGTAACCAGAACTTTGCCTGGAGAATGGAGTGTAACCAGTGCAAATCACCCAAACCAGAAGGCTTTGGACCTCCCTTCTCCCCTTCAGGTAATGCTTTGCTTAAAAATTATTTACTTCATGAAGGATACATTTAAGTAGTAGGGAAAAGCTATACATTGTCTTCCTTCCAACCAACACATTGTCTTGTTTCTAGGTGGCGATCGTGGTAGGGGTGGCCCAGGCATGCGTGGACGTGGAGGGATGGACCGTGGCGGTCCAGGGGGCCCTGGAGGCTTCCGTGGAGGCAGGGGTGGTGATCGTGGATTCAGAGGACGTGGTGGCATGGAAAGAGGAAGTTTCGGCGGCAGGGGCCGTGGTGGCCCTCCCATGGATGACATGGGTGGCCGAGGCAGGAGGGGTATGGGCCCCCCTGGCAAGATGATGGAAATGAAGTGAGTAAAGTATTATTCACATTCAGCCAGCTCTCATCAAACAAGCTTCTAATGCCCACTTGGGGTGCTCACATTTAAACCCCCACATAGTTTCACATTTTGGCAACAGAAGTTACTTGATTTCATTGTAAGCCTGAATTAATGGAAAGGGAAAGTCCAAAAGAAATTCTGAAAGCTGTTTTGAATAAATCGGTCAAGGTTGTTAATGGAAATGTTTATTCCCTCCAGGGGAGACAATCGCCAGGACCGCAGAGGTCGTCCCTACTGAAGGATACAACGCTTGAATAAATTCCCATGTTATACAGGATTTATTTTTAAATGAACATTTTAAACTTGTATCTCCATATTTATAAATGGTTAATGGTGGGAATTTGTGGTTCTATAGTTGACTTTGGTGACCATTTTTATTTTTACCAGTGTTATTTGTCTTTTTGTTCCTGTCTGGTTGAACATTTGTGAACCTGTGGCAAATGCATGCTGTTGTGTACAGATAAATTGTGAGATTGTATTTGTGAAACCTTGTGATAAGCAAAACATTTTTTTTAACCTATTCTGCCCTCCCCTCTGACCATGTTGAATTAAAAAATGTGAAAAATGTAGTCTCTTGTCTTTCCTGGAAAAGGGGGTTTGTCTACTGCTTCAGTAATGGAATGATCATTGTTTCACTACAGATTTAAGGAAATGTTGACGTCTCATTGTGGACGGCTGGATAGTTACGCAGACTGTCTAGCTTACCATGACATTTGAGAGATGGACCCAAGATGTATGCTTGCTCAAAGGAGTTGAACATTGATTATGCTTACCCTATGGCGACATCATGCTTCAAGTGAAAAATTACAATGCCCCTTGGTAATTTTACCAGTAAGCCTATGGGCTCATGAGTCTTCTCAAGTACAGAAGCTAGTGTGGTCAATTTGCAAAGAAACCACTAAAGAACACCAATAATAAGAAGAGACATGCTTTGGCCAAGAAACACGAGCAATTGACATTAGACCGGTGGATATCTGTCCTTTGGTCTAAACCCAAATTTGCGCTTTTTGTCTGAGACGCAGAGTGGGTGAAAGGATGGGCTCTGCGTGTGTTTCCCACCGTGAAGCATGGAGGTGTGATGGTGTGGGGATGCTTTGCTGGTGACACTGATGTATTGAGAATTTCAAGGCACACTTAACCAGCATGTCTACCACAGCATTCTGCAGTGCTACGTCATCCCATCTGCTTTGTGCATAGTGGGACTATCATTTGTTTTTCAACAGAACAATGCTCCAACACATCTCCAGGTTGTGTAAGGGCTATTTGACCAAGAAGGAGAGTGATGGTGTGCTGCATCAGATGACCTGGCCTCCACAATCACCTGACCACAAACCAAGTGGGATGAGTTGGACTGCAGAGTGAAGGAAAAGCAGCCAACAATTGCTCAGCATGTGTGGGAACTCCTTCAAGACTGCTGGAAAAGCATTCCAGGTGAAGCTGGTTGAGAGTGTGCAAAGCTGTTATGGAGGCAACTGATTAATAGAAAATATACACTACTGTTCAACTTTGGGGTCACTTAGAAATGTCATTTTCCATGAAAACATACATGAAATTAGTTGCAAAACGAATAGGAAATATAGTCAAGACATGGACAAGGTTATGATTTTTAATTGAAATAATTGTGTCCTTCAAACTTTGCTATCCTCCATTTGCAGCAGTTACAGACTTGCAGACCTTAGGCATTCTAGTTGTCAATTTGTTGAGGTAATCTGAAGAGATTTCACCCCATGCATCCTGAAGCACCTCCCACAAGTTGGATTGGCTTGATTGGCACTTCTTGCATACCATACGGTCAAGCTGCTCCCACAACTCAATAGGGTTGCGATTCAGTGACTGTGCTGGCCACTCCGTTATAGACGGAATACCAGCCGACTGCTTCTTCCCTAAATAGTTATTGTATAGTTTAGAGCTGTGCTTTGGGACATTGTCCTGTTGTAGGAGGAAATTGGCTCCAATTAAGCACTGTCCACAGGGTATGGCGTTGCAAAATGGAGTGATAGCCTACTTTAAGATCCCTTTTACCCTGTACAAATCTCCCACTTTCCCACCACCAAAGCACTCCCGGACCATCACATTGCCTCCACCATGCTTGACAGATGGCGTCAAGCACACCTCCAGCATCTTTTCATTTTTTCTGCGTCTCACAAATGTTCTTTGTGATCCGAACACCTCACTTAAATTTGTCTGTCCATAACACTTTTTTCCCAATCTTCCTCTGTCCAGTGTCTGTGTTCATTTGCCCATCTTAATCTTTTCTTTTTATTGACCAGTCTGACATAGGGCTTTTTCTTTGCAACTCTGCCTAGAAGGCCAGCATCCCGGAGTTGCCTCTTCACTGTTGATGTTGAGACTGGTGTTTTGCGGTACTATTTAATGAAGCTACCAGTTGAGGACTTGTGAGCCATCTGTTTCTCAAACTAGACACTCTAATGTACTTGTACACTTGCTCAGTTGTGCACCGGGGCCTAGTGGTTAGAGTGTTGGACTAGTAACCGAAAGGTTGCAAGTTTGAATCCCTGAGCTGACAAGGTACAAATCTGTCGTTCTGCCCCTGAACAGGCAGTTAACCCACTGTTCCTAGGCCGTCATTGAAAATAAGAATTTGTTCTTAACTGACTTGCCTAGTAAAATAAAGGTAAAATAAAAAATAAAAAACTCCTCTTTCTATTCTGGTTAGAGGCCGTTTGTGCTGTTCTGTGAAAAGAGTAGTACACAGCATTGTACGAGATCTTCAGTTTCTTGGCAATTTCTCGCATGGAATAGCCTTCATTTCTCAGAACAAGAATAGACTGACGAGTTTCAGAAGGAAGTTATTTGTTTCTGGTCATTTTGAGCCTGTAATCTTCCCACAAATGCTGATGCTCCAGATACTCAACTAGTCTAAAGAAGTCCATTTTTTATTGCTTCTTTAATCAGGGCAACAGTTTTCAGCTGTGCTGATTTAACAGTATAGCTTCCGTCCCTCTCCTCGCTCCTACCTGGGCTCTAACCAGGGACCCTCTGCACGCATAGACAACAGCCACCCTTGAAGCATCATTACCCATTGCTCCACAAAAGCCGTGGCCCTTCAGAGCAAGGGGAACAACTACTTCAAGGTCTCAGAGCAAGTGAAGTCCCCGATTGAAACGCTATTAGCCCGCACCCCGCTAACCATTTCACATCGGTTCCACTGACATAATTGCAAAAGGGTTTTCTATTGATTAATTAGGTTTTTAAAATTATAAACTTGGATTAACTACCACAACGTGCCATTGGAACACTGAAGTGATGGTTGCTGATAATGGGCCTCTGTACGCTTATGTAGATATTCCATTAAAAATAATTTACAACATTAACAATGTCTACAATGTCTATTTTCTTTCAAAACAAGGACATTCCTTAAGTGACCCAATCTTTTAAACAGTAGTGGATTTTGATTTGTTAAACACTTTTTTTGGTTACTACATGATTTCATGTGTTATTTCATAGTGTTGATGTCTTCACCATTATTTTACAATGTAGAAAAATAGCAAAAATGAAGAAAAACCCTTGAATGAGTAGGTTGTGTCCAAACCTTTGACTGGTACTGTATAGATTTTTTTTTATCGGGATAAAAAATTATTTTGCCCGACTATCCTGAAAATGTAGCTTTGTTGTTTAAATTTGACACTTCGCGGCCACCATTGTTTGACAGGTGACTGCAGTTTGGATTGAATTGTGGGTTTTATCAACCCCACAAGTGATCAAAGTTCTTTACTCGCTCCCTCGAGCTAAATCAAAAGCCGAGGGGGTAACTTTATTTGTATTTTTTATTAACAACAAAACAATACATAAAGCACATGGGGGAACACAAGAATACATAGATTACAAACAATGGACAATCGAGCTAGGGGGTACAATATCACATTACAATTACACAAGGACCTTAAGGGACATATATATACTTACAATTCTAACAGCTTTTTTGTTAGTAGAGCATTTAACCGTCTTAAAATAAAGTTCAATTTATTTTTGTAGGGTAAGAAAATGTGGTTTTCTGTTTGTAAATTTTACTTTTGTGTCTGAAATTTGGCCAAAAGAATAATTAAATTAATTACATAAAAATGTTTCAGCTTATTTCTAACTTATGTTAAGAATCCAAACAGTACATCTCTCCACAATAGTGTAAAATCTTCATAAATGTGTTAAATTATAAACCTACTGATGTCTTGCCACAGTTTTCTTACATGCATACAATGCCAAAAAAATGCAACACTGTTTCTGGGTGGTCATTACAAAAGGAGCAATTTGAGTTGATGTTTTCCTTAAACTTCTTCATATAGTGGTTGACAGGATAATATTTATGAATAATTTTAAAGGAAACTTCCTTAATTTTGCTAACAAGTAGGTATGTGTGTGGCAACATCCAAACTTTTTTCCAACAGATATTATCAAAAAATCCATTCCAATAAGGCATGGCATAACGTATAGATACAACATCCTGCTGAAACATGGTTCGTATCACTCTGTTGTTGAATGGACCAAAAGAGAAACAAATCTTTCCTACTGATTAGTCAAAAAGGGTCAATAGAAGGTAGGCTCTGAGGGTCAGGTCTTGACACGTTCCTGAATAACAGAGCAACACCTGAGGGAATGGCATCTAAAACAATTGCAAAATCTTTAGGTGTTACAGGGACCTTGTAAAGTGATAAGAATTCCTTAGAACTGAGTAAAAGACCCTCTGCACTTACCAGTTGGCTCACCAATAGGATATTATTTCGGGAACTGATATTCTAAAAACAAAGAAGTATTTTTATACAATATATCCCGATTATTCCATATATAATATCTGTGTGGAGAAAAATTGTGTTTATAAATTAAGGACCATGATAAGAAAACCTGCTGATGAAAAGCAGAAAGTTTCACTGGAACTTTGTCAATATTATAATTGAAAAACAACATGAAGTTAAGGCCACCAAAACTAGAGAAGACATGATGAGGAATAAAATTCCAGATAGAAGTGGGTCTTCTTAGGAATTGTTTTATCCAATTGATCTTAAAAGTATTATTTAAAGTAGTAAAGTCCAGTAAATTCAGTCCACCATTCTCATAAGTGTTCATTACAACAGCTTTCCTAATGTAATGGGTACGGTTTTTTCCAAAGAAAGTTGAAAAGCATCTGGTCAATCTCCTTATTTACTGTGAAGATATAAAGATAGAGCACCATATGTTTGTCGAGAGATACCTTCAGCCTTGGTTATTAGGACTCTACCTTTTAAAGATAAGTCCCCCTGTAGCCCTTGATTTAGCTTCTTCTGTGGTTTTTTGATAAGAGGGTTAATAATTTAGTAAGCCTCTAGACTTCTGATCCTTTGTAATGGTTATGCCTAAATATGTAAGTTCTTCTTTTACTGGAATACCGTAATATGAAGGTGTCACACAATTTTTGACAGCTATAAGTTCACATTTATTAATGTTAAGATATAGACCAGACGCTTTGGTGGTAACGTTTGTGAATTGGGACCTCCACTTAAAATGGCAATTAAACTGCATCCGGTTTCGACGGGAATTCCTGGAGGGAAAGTGGCGAGGGTTGAGGGGTAAAAAAATAACGTGTTTGGACCGCAGACTGATCTCGCTTCCTCCCATCTTTGAGGACATGTATTTCCTTTGCAAAAGCGGTTACTCGAATATCTTGTCAATATAATAGACAGTCTTTGTCATAAACCAGTGTTGGACTTGGCCGAGCATCTACGCCACACACTTCTCTTCCCCTACTCGCACCAGGATCAGTGCTGAACGCTCGGCTCGGGAGAATCAAGCGAGCTAAACACGGCTTCCATTGTCGTGGTAGCCCCACTCCGTCGAGCTGAACTACTAGTAAATAACTACAGTGGGTTACCTCTTCGGCGTTACTTCATGGATACGGTGTCGCGGTCGTTCATAGGCAAGCTAGCTAGTAGCCTGCTAACGTTAGCAGCTCAGTGTTGATTCCTTTGACTCCATCTACCGCTGACACTGGTGCAAATGAGTGAACCGGGGAAGAGTTTGCTTTCTTCCCCTACTTCTTCAGGGGGGCAACCTGTGGGGTCTGACACCTACAAAGGCTGGCTGTATAAATGGACTAACTACTTGAAGGGCTACCAACGCCGGTGGTTTGTCCTTAGCAACGGCCTTCTGTCATATTACAGGTAATTGCTAGCAGCTAGCTATGCTACCGCTAGAAAGCTAGTTAGATAGCTAGCTGCGTTAATGCAAGCAAAGTCAAGTGCAGTTTAGAACCAATCCCATAGTGACTGTAATTTCAGATTAATCATGTAGTTGACAGTCTATAGACTGTTTGGCGTGCATAATTAATATAAATGCAGCAACGTTAACAGGTGACTTTAGAACTGCTGTAGTTGGACCAATATTACTCACCAAAACAAGTCTGTTAAGATATTTGGCAATTGAGAATAGCATGCCATGATGAACATCATCCCACAGTAAGGCATTTCTCTAATCAGTCAATGACTGGGCATAAATACAGAATGTGTGGGAGACAATTAGGCAAAAGCAGAAAAAAATAAACTTATCAGACTCTAAATGAATGCATATACACTCAGTGGACAGTTTATTAGGTACACCCATCAAGTACTTGGTCGGACCCCCCTTAGCCCCGAATAATTCAGGCTGTTATGGAGGCAATGTTCAGGTGCACTGTGACGTTCAAACGTTGCTCAATTGGTATCAAGGCACTCCCCCACACCATTACACCAGCCTGTACTGTTGACACTAGGCAGGATGGTGCCATCGACTCATGCTGCTGATTCCAAATCCTGACTCTACCATCAGCATGAGGCAGTAGGGACCGGGATTCGTCGGACCAGGCAATGTTTTTCCACTCCTCAATTGTCCAATGTTGGTGATCACATGCCCACTGGAGCCATGTCTTCTTGTTTTTAGCTGATAGGAGTGGAACTTGGTGTGGTCATCTGCTCCAATAACCCATCCATGATAAGGACCGACGAGTTGTGTGTTCCGAGATGCCGTTCTGCACACCAGTGTTGTACTGCGCCGTTATTTGCCTGTTTGTGGCCAGCCTGTTAGCTTGCACAATTCTTGCAATTCTTTCTCAACAGCTGTTTTCGCCCACAGGACTGCCGCTGACTGGATGATGTTTGTTTGTCGCACACTGCCGTGCGTGAAAAGCACAGGAGCCCGGCCGTTTCTGAGATACTGGAATCAGCGCGCATGGCACCGACGATCATACCACGCTCTGTCGCTTAGGTCACTCGTTTTGCCCATTCTAGCCATACTGTTCACATTTTTGTGAACAGGATGGTGTAACTAATAAACTGACCAATGAGTCTATATTTATGGTTGCATATATGATGACATTTGCACATTTCATGTAGATAACTGTTATAGATGAAGCTGTGAATAATATTTTAGGTGAGATTCATATTGGAAGAGCTTTTTTTTGTGGGTGGGGGGTTATTTTACAGGAATGACTGTCAGCGCGTACGACACTGCATATCTATGTAGCAACCTACGAGAACCATCTAGGTCGTTACATTTCTTTATGATGTATAAGATGTCTGACATGTTTTATCTGATACTTTTAGAACATGTGGTCCTCTAATTCAGTAACGGCCTTCACAGTTGTTAGGCACAGTTCCCTAAAACCAGTTAAGAGGGATGTCAGCCAGACTGTTATGAACTCAATGTGAGGTATTTGTCAGAGGTGTGTGTAGACACACTTGGACATCACCACTTTCCCCGGCTGCCCTACAGTGTTTGATGGGAATGCATGACTGCTCTGCCATGTGTGTTTATGTCACTGAACTCTTGAGTACCAGCACAGAATAGAGTTAAATGCCCTGGCATAACCAACGCATGCACATTGCACTGACATGCACACACAAATACACTGCCAAGCACTCACATCGGCTATGCTCAAGTAGGTGCAGGTGTAACAAACCATGAGATACTGTACTCCTATGAAACATAAATAATTGCATGTGTGTGTGGCTGGATTTGTGTGGTGTGCATGTGTGTGTGCCGTGTTGTGACATTTCTGTCTCTGTAGAACTAGATTTAGTCAGCAGACTCTTCCCTTGTCTCTGTGTGTGTACGTGTGTTGGTGTGTGTGCGTCTCTGTGCATTAGGACTCAGGCAGAGATGGCCCACACTTGCCGTGGCACCATCTCCCTGACCACGGCACACATTGAAGTGGGTGATGCGTGCCACCTGGTGCTAACCAGCGGAGGGCGGAGCTACCACCTGAAGGCCACCTCAGATGGGGAGAGTCAGCGCTGGGTCTCTGCCCTCCAACAGGCTAAGGCCAACGCCAGTCACATGATGCACCAATCAGGTGAGAGACAGTGGAAAATTATATGATTGAGTGGATTGGGATGTTTTTAAATGGTAGAGTGGGTGAAGAATGTTTAGCTTACATTCAAAATAAATTATGAAAACACTATGATTTGTGGCTTTACTGCTGTACATGACACAGTGATTTGTGACCCTTTTGAAAGGAATTAGAATTTACATTATGAAAAAGTTATGCCGAAGTATTGAGACTAGGATATTTGACCTTTTACCTTACCTTTACATTGTCTCATTGGAGGTGAAAATGTATATTGGGACATTAACTGCAGGTTCTGTTTTTGGAATTTAAGGTTAGGCACCCGAGGTAAACAAATCTTATAATGTAGCGTTCCGTGTCAAGGTTACCAGCGTCATTCATGCAATCAACCACAAGGTGGCTTGCTCAATAAATGTTGACCGTTTGGCACAAGTGTTCCTGTTTTCTCAATTTTTTATTTTACCATTATTTAACTAGGCAAGTCAGTTAAAAACAAATTTTTATTTTCAATGACGGCCTTTCAACAGTGGGTTAACTGCCTTGTTCAGGGGCAGAACAACAGATTTGTACCGTGTCAGCTCAGGGATTCGAACTTGCAACCTTTCAGTTACTACTCCAACGCTCTAACCAACCACTAGGCTACCCTGCCGCCCCACTAGGCTACCCTGCCGCCCCACTAGGCTACCCTGCCGCCCCACTAGACTACCCTGCCGTATAATGCAACATTTGAATATAATTCTTTTGGTGGTTGGTTCTGTTCCATTAAAAACCTCCAATGGAGACGGTCACTTATCAGTCATTTCAACAAGCTATCGTGTGGCTTTTTTGCTAATTGCATTGCTAAGAGTGGGCACTGCTCTGGTGTCCTTGAGAATTCATTTTCTTGATTGAACTGTAGTTTTGAGCTGTCTCCACCGATTGCTGGTTTAAGTCCAGTTCTCTGATATGCACTTAGTGAGCTTGTGGAAAAGAGGGTGACTGTGAAGGATGGTACAAGGGCACAGCTTGTAATGACATCTCACTCTCTTTCTCTTCTCTCTCGGCTCTACATCTAATTTCTATCTTCCCTCACACACTTGCTCTCTCTTTCTCTCCATACCCCTCCCTTTTTGAGTATGACGACAGCCGGAGACCTTCCAGCATTTATACTCCTCCTCCCACTGCTATGGGGAGAGAGATGCTTCATATTTCCATTAAGACTATTTTCTTTCTATCTGCACTGTAGAGAAAGAGCTTCAGTGCAGCCTCCTAATGAGATTTCCTCTGTAAGTATTTATTACCTGCAATAACTATATTGAGGAAATAATTGTCAAGTTAGCTATGGTGGAGGGGTTGGTGTGTGTATTTGTGAGTGGATTCATTCCCTGTGTGGTACTGTGTCCTCATGGTAATTCACTTTGACAGTCAGTGGGGTAGACTTCATTTATCAGCTGCACACTGGAACAAATGTGAGTACCTGATTATTAAATGTTATTTGGCATCTTTAATGTGTCTGCTTCTCTTTGAAGCAATGCTCAGTCAGAGCTCTATCTTTAGCTCCTTACTGATTTGAACTGACCTAGATATGACAGATGGTGGTAATACATGTAATGCACGTTTTTCTACAGATTGGATTTATGACTGATTTTCTCAGGGATCTGCATTCATTCATAGGAGAGGGGTTGTGCCTCTGCTTCGTTCCACAGTACTTTTAACCTCTGAAGGGTTTGTCTGTGTATGCTTGTGTTTATGGACATGGGTTTAAACTTTAAAGTCATCTGTTTACTTAACCTTTATTTAATGGGTCCGTTAAAAACAAATTCTTACATCCTGGTGAGTCAGGGAAGTCAGTTGAGAAAATATTCTTATTTACAATAACAACCTGGCAAGTGGCTATGGTCAAAGTCACTGAACAGCATTTGTAGGATCTGGACCCATTTAGATGATTCTCCCATTCGCCCATGGCCCAGAAACTGCTGAAACTTCAGTAATATAGGACAATGGACACTTGTGGTGCAATAATAGTAAACATTCCTCTCGCAGAAATGTGGATTTTAATTGGGTATTAGCCTCATGATCTCTGCTTTAATTCCCTGGTCACTGAGATTGGGCACCGTTGAAGAGTTGCCCCCATATTTAGGAGCTGTTATTGTTGTTGTGGTATTGTTTTGTACCAGGGGGAGTTAATTTGATTGTTGTTTACTGAAGGTGTGTGTGTGTGTGTGAGATCTGCTGATTATAACAGAGGTCTTCACAAATTAGATTCTAGATGATGATAGATGGACACACCAGTTGTCTTAGATGATTGCAGCAGAGCAAGACGTTTTGCTGGCAACTTTAACATGCCGCCAGGTTTTTGCCGACTTTCCTTTATATCTGAAAGGTATTGCCGGCAACAAAGCCTGTACTTTTATTTCCGCCAACCGACCTGGTCATAATTTTGGTAAGATGTTTAAAAGTCCCGCCAACCCATCGATATAAAGTATTCATACCCCTTGATTTACAGTGCCTTCAGAAAGTATTCATACCCCTTGATTTACAGTGCCTTCAGAAAGTATTCATACCCCTTGATCTATGCAAATCTATTGAAAATTAAATACAGATATCTAACTTATATAAGTATTCACACTGCTGAATCAATACTTTGTAGAAGCACCTTTGGCAGTGATTACAGCTGTGAGTCTTTTAGGGTAAGTCTCTTTCCACACCTGGATTGTGTAACATTTGCCAATTATTATTTTCAGATTTCTTCAAGCTCTGTCGAATTGGTTGTTGATCATTGCTACACTACCATTTTCAGGTCGTGCCATATATTTTCAATCGGATTCAGTGGTGGAAAAAGGACAGAATTGTCATACTTGAGTAAGAGTAAAGATGCCTTATAAGAAAATGACTCAAGTAAAAGTGAAAGTCACCCACTAAAATACTACTTCAGTAAGTAATATACAAGTATTTGGTTTTAAATATACTTAAGTATCAAAAGTAAAAGTAATTGCTAAACTATACTATAAGTATAAATAATTTCAAATGTCTTATATTAAGCAAACCAAACTATTCTATTTTTTAAAATGTATTTATGTATATCCAGGGTCACACTCCAACACTCAGACTATAGGTCGACCGATTAATCGGAATGGCCGATTTAATTCGGGCCAATTTCGGCCTCCCAGGTGGCGCAGTGGTCTAAGGCACTGCGTCGACAGTGCTAGCTGTGCCACCACTCTAGGTTCGAGCCCAGGCTCTGTCGCAGCCGGCCACGACCGGGAGGTCCATGGGGCGACGCACAATTGGCCTAGCATCGTCCGAGTTAGGGAGGGTTTGGCCGGTAGGGATATCCTTGTCTCATCGCCTACTAGCGACTCCTGTGGCGGGCCGGGTGCAGTGCACGCTGACCAGGTCGCTAGGGGCACGGTGTTTCCTCCGACACATTGGTGTGGCTGGCTTCCGGGCTGGATGTGCGCTGTGTAAAGAAGCAGTGCGGCTTGGTTGGGTTGTGTTTCAGAGAACGCATGGCTTTCAACCTTCGTCTTTCCCGAGCCCGTACGGGAGTTGTAGCGATGAGACAAGGTAGTAACTACTAACAATTGAATACCACGAAATTGGGGAGAAAAAAAATGAAAAAAAAATTGGGTCCGATTTCAAGTTTTCATAACAATCGGTAATCGTCATTTTTGGACACCAATTATGGCCGATTACATTGCAAGAAACGAGGAGACTGTGTGGCAGGCTGACTACTTGTTATGCGAGTGCAACAAGGAGCCAGGGTAAGGCGCTAGCTAGCATTAAACTTATCTTCTAAAAAGCAATAAATCTTAACATAATCAATAGTTAACTACACATGGTTGATGATATTACTAGTTTATCAAGCTTGTCCTGCATTGCATATAATCGAAGCGGTGCCTGTTAATTTGTCATTGAATCACAGCGTACTTTGCCAAACGGGTAATTTAACAAGAGCATTCATGAAAAAAGCACTGTCGTTGCACCAATGTGTACCATAAACATCAATGCCTTTCTTAAAGTCAATGCACAAGTATATATTTTTAAAGCTGCGTATTTAGTTAATATTGCCTGCTAACATGAAATTCTTTTAACTAGGGAAATCGTCATGTTTCTTCCGTTCTGTGCAAGCAGAATCGGGGTAAATTCAGCAGTTTGGGCCACCTGGCTTGTTACGAACTGTGTGAAGACCATTTCTTCCTAACAAAGACCATAATTAATTTGCCAGAATTTTACATAATTATGACATAACATTGAAGGTTGTGCAATGTAACAGCAATATTTAGACTTATGGATGTCACCTGATAGATAAAATACGTAATGGTTCTGTATTTCACTGAAAGAATAAACGTTTTGTTTTGAAATGATAGTTTACGGATTTGACCACATTAGTGACCTAAGGCTCGTATTTCTGTGTGTTATTATATTATAATTAAGTCTATGATTTGATAGAGCAGTCTGACTGAGCGGTGGTAGGCAGCAGCAGGCTCGTAAGCATTAATTCAAACAGCATTTTCGTGCGTTTGCCAGCAGCTCTTTGCTGTGCTTCAAGCATTGAGCTGTTTATGACTTCAAGCCTATCAACTCCTGAGATTAGGTTGGCAATACTAAAGTACCTATTAGAACATCCAATATTCAAAGGTCTATGAAATACAAATGGTATAGAGAGAAATAGTCTTATAATAACTACAACCTAAAACTTCTTACCTGGGAATATTGAAGACTCATGTTAAAAGGAACCACCAGCTTTCATATGTTCTCATGTTCTGAGCAAGGAACTTAAACATTACCTTTTTTTAATGGCACATATTGGACTTTTACTTTCTTCTCCAACACTTAGTTTTTGCATTATTTAAACCAAATTGAACATGTTTCATTATTTATTTTAGACTTTATTGATGTATAATATTAAGTTAAAATAAGTGTTCATTCAGTGTTGTTGTAATTGTTATTATATATACAGTATATATATATATACTATATATACATTTGGGGCGGCAGGGTAGCCTAGTGGTTAGAGCGTTGGACCAGTAACCGCAAGGTTGCAAGTTCAAACTCCCAAGCTGACAAGGTACAAATCTGTCGTTCTGCCCCTGAACAGGCAGTTAACCCATTGTTCCCAGGCCGTCATTGAAAATAAGAATTTGTTCTTAACTGACTTGCCTGGTTAAATAAAGGTAAAATAAATAAAAAATATATAAAAATTGGCCAATTAATCGGTATCGGCTTTTTTTTTTGTGGGTCGTCCAATAATCGGTATCGGCGTTGAAAAATCATAATCGTTGACCTCTAACTCAGACGTCATTTACAAATGAAGCATTTGTGTTTAGTGAGTCCGCAAGATCCGAGCCAGTAGAGATGACCAGGGATGTTCTCATGATAAGTGTGTGAATTGGACCATTTTCATGTCCTGCTAAGTCTTAAAAATGTACTTTTGTGTGTCAGGGATAATATATGGAGTAAAAAGTAAATATTTGTCTTTAGAAATTTGTCATAAATAGTAAAGTACAGATACCCCCAAAAACTATTTAAGTAGTACTTTTTGAAGTATTTTTACTTAAATTTACTCAGTGCTGTAAAGTACTTAAGTCAGACCTATAACTCGGCCACTCAGGAACATTCACTGCCTTCTTGGTAAGCAACTCCAGTGTAGATTTGGCCTTGTGTTTTAGGTTATTGTCCTGCTGAAAGGTGAATTAATCTCCCAGTGTCTGGTGGAAAGCATACTAAATCAGGTTTTCCTCTAGGATTTTGCCTGTGCTTAGCTCCATTCTGTTTCTTTTTTCATCCTGACAAACTCCCCAGTCCTTAATGATTACAAGCATACCCATAACATGATGCAGCCACCACTATGCTTGAAAATATGGTGACCCCAGGCGTCCTTCTTTTCACTCTGTCAATTAGGTTAGTATTGTGGAGTAACTACAATTTTGTTGATCCATCTTCAGTTTCCTCATCACAACCATTATACTCTGTAACTGTTTTAAAATTACCATTGGCCTAATGGTGAAATCCCTGAGCAGTTTCCTTCTTCTCCTGAAACGGAGTTAGGAAGGATACACCATCCAAAGCCTAAATAATAACATTATGGGGTATTGTGTGTAGATCAGTGATACAGAATCTCAATTTAACCCATTTGAAATTGATGCTGTAACACACAACAACATTTGGTAAAGTGAAGGGATGGGAATACCGTCTGAAGGCACTGTAAGTGTCCACTCGTAACACCTTACAGTAGCTCACACCACCTGCCTCTCCTCTTTCCTTACTCCTTCTCCTGGCATCTTTCCTTTGCCCATCCCCATTGTGGGTTCCCTCTCCATCACCTGTAGGGGCGGATCACTGTCACACATGAGTCATTCAGATGTATGAGTCATGGCCATCTCTATCAATTATCTGCTGACATGTTTTCCTCTGACTCCCACACGACAGATGATGATGTGTACTTAACGATCGCACACACATACCATGCAGCCCTCCTCATCTCCTTCTACTGTGTAGCAGATATTACTCACAGTTAATTTAGACTACATTATCACAATCCATTTAGACTACATTATCACAGTGCATTTAGGCTACATTATCACAGACATTTCCTAGGTGTGCTTCTATTCAGAGTCACAGGTTTGGTGACTATGCTAAAACAATTGTGCACTGGTAGATCAGCTGTCAGAGGAGAGAGATCTATCTCTCTCTCTCCTGGGTGCTCTTATCTGTCTGTCTCCCCATGTTTCATCAGACCACTGCAGATGTCTGAAGGAGTTTTCACTCTCATTTTAATCTTCCCCTGAGAGCTCATAAATCCACTTTCCAATATTTTGTTTTTTCTCTAATAACAGCATGGGAGTCCTTCACTGTTGTCTGGCGCTCCAAGGATGCTCTGCCTGACACTGGCCTTGAGTCAGACAACCTGCTGGGAGATGGTAGCTTATATATGCATGCATGTCACATGAAGCAGGCAAATGCAGAAGCTGATGGATTTGGCCCAGATCTGTGTTTTTACGGTAGGATCTATTGTAGGTATTTGTGATATTTACATTGTTTATTCTGACATTTACTTACAACCACTGGATTCACGCTACAGTAGTGTTTGAGTTTGGCAAAGTTCTGTCGATATGGAGATGAGTAGCCTAGCTTTTATTTCTAGACAGCAAGGGTTGTTTATAATTTGAGTTGTTCTGATTTGGGGCTTTTTGATGCCTCTGGCACCATGTAAAGTGTAAGGGTCTTACAATGTGGTTTTCTCTAGCGTTCCATCTTGTCCAATGTCCTAGACTACCACTGAACAGTAGGATTCCAGTTATGAGGTGTCAATAATCTAGTCTACAGGGTAGGACTCCAGATTACTTTGTTGTTGTAGGATGCAGATGGCAGAGTTGTGGAGATCTAGGTGACCGTGGCGGGTGTCTCAGACACCAGGCTCCAGCAGCTCTGAGATGTCTGTAACACTGCTGCTCTCACTGAGAGACGTGTCTGTCTGTTCCGCCTGTCCTCTCTCTCTGAGCTCATTAAAATCCACATAATGATTGCACCCCAGGAATATGTCTGCCTCTGCTGGTACTGGTCGATTTATTTCCTCTTGCTGCCTATAACTGATGGTACCAACACGGGGGAGGAGCGGAGAGAAGTGAAGTGCGTCATTGTTTTTCTCCCTCCACTGCTAAAAATAACTCAGTCCTCCAATTGCTTGGGCCTGTGTTTCCACAGAGACCATAGAAATGTAATTCATAGCTTCCTGTCGGGGGGGGTCACAAGCGTTTATCTCTCTTTCCGTCTCACACTCTCAATCTATTCCCATACATAACTTCACATCTCTGTAGAATCTCTCCATCTTCGTTTCCATATCTATTTGTCAGTGATAAGTTATTTTACCTCTGCCTGCATCACAACTATAATTGTCTACAATATCTCTACCTCATCTTCTCGTCCATAATGGAAACTGTATGACCGTCCGAGGGCACGAAAGGAAAGAACACATTCCGCCCTTCAAATCAATCATCATGTCTTCTCCACTTGCAGATTTATAGAGTCTATGCTATTTTAAGAATATGGTTTGTAAGCAAATGCCTGAATGAATGGAACAAATTCAGTGCTGCTCCCTCTAACCATCCCTACCACCCTCTGTCTGTACAGATGACTCCGGAGACGAGGCCCCTGTGCCCCAGCCTGACCGAGCCCTGACCCAGGGGGCTCTGAAGACCCTGGCTAGTAAGCTGGACGACCTGAGCACCTGCAACGAGCTAATCGGCAAGCACGGCGCCGCCCTGCAGCGATCCCTCAGCGAGCTCGAGGACCTGCGCTCGGCCACTGACGGCACCGACAAACTCAAGACTGTCAACGAGCGTGCCACACTCTTCCGCATCACCTCCAATGCTATGATCAATGTGAGGACCGACTCACTTTGCTAACCTTTGCCAACATTTCAGTACAGTGCCTACTGGCTACTTCAATCGATTTTTCAGTATAACCAATGCTAGTAGTCATCCTACTGCTTTGATCAATACAACAATAAGAACTCTTAATGCCATGATCAATAGGAGTGTTTATTATATTGGACTGTGTGTTGTACCTATGCTCTGTAACTTTAGAGGTGTCATTGATATATTGTCACCTCTGTGGCTGCCCTCTCCTCTGTATGGTCTCAGGCCTGTAGGGACTTCCTGGACGTAGCAGAGACACACAGCCGGAGGTGGCAGAGAGCCCTGCAGTATGAGAGAGAACAGCGCCACCACCTGGAGGAGACTATTGAACAGCTAGCCAAGCAGCACAACAGCCTGGAGAGGGCCTGGAGAGAGGCTCCCAGCACACACCCAGGTCAGAGACACACACACACCAGTCTGTTCTCTCATATTTGATTAAGATTAGAAAACACTCAATGGTTTAAGCTCCTACCGTGAAGGTAGTTTGGTGCAGTTTATTGCTTGGTATGGATTGGAATCTCACAAGAAACTGTCCCTCCTCTGGTCATCCCTGGTACTGCATTCATAGTGGGTTGTCGCTGGTTTATCTTTCAGAATGTCATTTATTGTAGCATAAATGCACTCCGGTTTGAGAAATAAGATCTACACAAACAAAACACCCTAACTCAAACTGTAATTATCCTGTGTACCTGGCAGACGGAGGTGAGAGAACGCAGGAGGGTGACGCCAGTGATGAGAATGAAGACACAGAGTTCTTTGATGCCATGGAGGACTCCCCTGCCTTCATCACAGTGACCGCCTCTGACCACACGCAGCACAGGTCAGTCACTGGGATGAAACCCTGATGAAGGAAGCTTGCTGTTGAAACATTAGTTATTACATGTGTTGCATCGGATTCAGAACCAGTCCGGGTCACTGACCTGATCTCTACTGATCATGGGGCCAAGTAGAATTAATTCATGTAGCTATGTAATATGACGATGCTAGCATAATTCATTAGGCTTTATTATGTATAATGAATTCATTTGACTGTGTTTTGTGTATATGGTAGTTGCAGTGTGTTTGTCTTTCAGACGCTCTGGCAGTAACCAGAGTATCATGAGTGGAGGATTACCCAATAGTGAATGGAGCCACAATGAGAATGTGAGTCTGCAGTCTTATGCTTTACCACCTCTTTACATACAGAGGTTTAGTAAATCATAGGCAAGGTTATCTTACCTTAGGGCAGGGATCAACTAGATTCAGCTGCGGGACAATTTGTTTTTCATGAGTATATGGTCTGGGGGGCCGGAACCTAATTACAAATGATTTGTATTATTGTAAATAAACTGCAAATTAACCACAAGAAATTAAAACCTATTAAATGTAAACCTTGCTTACATTTGTATACGATCACATGTGTCTCTATTATGTGTGGGAATACGTTTTTTTTCTCAGAAAACTTGGGGGGCCAAATAAAAGTGCCCGTGGGACACCAGTTGGGGAACCCTGCCTCAGGGATTGTATGATACAATACTTTAGGGTGAAATAATATTTGATGTCTATCCTGTAATACCTCTGCTTACCTGATTAACTGTGGTTGACCATGCATGTGTTCCTCAGGACTCTGGCTCCAACAACGTCCAGCTGCGTAGAGTTAGACGGAGCCGCATCCCAAACAAACCCAACTACTCCCTTAACCTGTGGAGCATCATGAAGAACTGCATCGGCAAGGAGCTGTCCAAGATCCCCATGCCTGTAAGAGAAACGAGAAGTGATTATACGGTCTGTACTAGTGTTTGTGTATTAAACGCAGGACGCAACTCCAATGTGTGTCTGCCTGCAATTGTGACCTCAGGTAAACTTCAACGAGCCCCTGTCGATGCTGCAGCGTCTAACTGAGGATCTGGAGTACAGTGACCTGCTGGACCGGGCGTCTCGCTGCGAATCGTCCCTGGAGCAGATGTGCCTGGTGGCAGCCTTCTCTGTGTCCTCCTACTCCACCACCATCCACCGCACTGCCAAGCCCTTCAATCCCCTGCTGGGGGAGACCTACGAGCTGGACCGGCTGGATGACTTCGGCTACCGCTCCATCTGCGAACAGGTCAGACACAACGAACACCCCGGCACGCTCTCTCTCTGAAGCATGTCTAAGATGCACAGAGACAAACAGAATGGCCCACGCACTACTGACAATGTCACCCTCCTCCTCCTGCTCTCTCAGGTCAGTCACCACCCCCCAGCCGCCGCCCACCATGTGACGTCACAACGAGGCTGGACCCTGTGGCAGGAGATCACTATCGACAGCAAGTTCAGAGGGAAATACATCTCTGTAATGCCATTAGGTGAGCCGTGCATACCCAGTATGTACATTGTACTCCAATATGCACTAAATACTGGTTACATATACAGAATCATGTCACATAGCTATTTCAAATCCATATTAATTAGACATTTTGTGTAACGTTGTTTATTTGAATTATCTTTCTCTCTAGGCTGCATCCACCTGCAGTTCCACTCCAGTGGGAATCACTATGTGTGGGGAAAAGTCACCTCCACGGTGCACAACATCATAGTGGGCAAACTGTGGATTGACCAGGTGAGTGTCTCACATATTTAATGTGTGTTTGTATATTTGTATACAGTCCGTTTATCCCTATTGTTTATATACAAACGTAGGATGAAAAATGAAGAAAAAAAAGACCTATATTGTCACAGCTATGTAATCCTGCAGCAACAGGATTTGAACATTTAGTCCTTAATGGTGCTTGATGCTTGATTGGTGGTTAAGCTATTGGCTGGCCAAAAGTAGGCTGCATGAAAAGTGCAATACTCTTAATGTAACTGTGGGTTTTCAGTGAATTTATGTAAAACACAAAGTTGTTCTGCATTTCCTGCGGCGCATGACAATTTTCAGCAACAAAAGAGTGATCAAATGAAGTGCGGCACAGGAGGCTGAGGCAGCTTCTTTGAGGAGGACGGGGTCACAGTAATGACTGGGGTGGAATGGTATCGAATACATCAAACAAATCAAATCAAATGTATTTATAAAGCCCTTCTTACATCAGCTGATGTCTCAAAGTGCTGTACAGAAACCCAGCCTAAAACCCCAAACAACAAGCAATGCAGTTCTAGAAGCACGGTGGCCGATCATTCAGAGTATCTCTAACGCACCTGCTGTCTCGAGAGAGTTGAACACAGCAGGTCTGGGACAGGTAGCACGTCCGGTGAACAGGTCAGGGTTCCATAGCCGCAGGCAGAACAGTTGAAACTGGAGCAGCAGCACGGCCAGGTGGACTGGGGACAGCAAGGAGTCATCAGGCCAGGTAGTCCTGAGGCATGGTCCTAGGGCGCAGGTCCTCCGATAGAGAGAGAAAGCAAGAAAGAGAGAATTAGAGAGAGCATACTTAAATTCACACACTGCACTGGATAAGACAGGAGAAATACTCAAATACTCCAGATATAACAGACTGGCCCTAGCCCTCCGACATAAACTACTGCAGCATTAATTCTGGAGGCTGAGACAGGAGGGGTCGGGAGACACTGTGGCCCCATCCGATGATACCCCCGGACAGGGCCAAACAGGCAGGATATAACCCCACCCACTTTGCCAAAGCACAGCCCCCACACCACTAGAGGGATATCTTCAACCACCAATTTACCATCCTGAGACAAGCCGAGTATAGCCCACAAAGATCTCCGCCACGGCACAACCCAAGGGGGGGCACCAACCCAGACAGGAAGATCACGTCAGTGACTCAACCCACTCAAGTGACGCACCCCTCCTAGGGACGGCATGGAAGAGCACCAGTAAGCCAGTGACTCAGCCCCTGTAATAGGGTTAGAGGAAAATCATCCCAGTGGAGAGAGGGGAACTGGCCAGGCAGAGACAATGACATGGTTTCCATGCGTTTGATTCCATTTGCTTCATTCCGGACATTATTATGAGCTGTCCTCCCCTCAGTAGCCTCCTGTGGTGGGTGGTGTTGTAGAGAATCTGCCTCACTCTGCTCTCTCTCATTATGCCTGCATGAATCATCAGGTCTCCATGTTTGCCAAAAACACAATCCAATCTGTTTTTTCCCATCTATTCATCCCTCCCTGTCCTGCTTTGCTGTCCTCACTCTCAACATTGTCCCTCATGATTAATGACACCAATAGTAATGATTATGATATATTGCTAACATTGATAAACCAGAAGTATTTTGTAATAATATTGTTGACCGTGTGTCGATAATGCTGAAGCTAATTTCCACCAGAAGAATCATCAGCCTGTGGCATGGGATAAATAGCCTGTGTTTTTCTCTTTGTAGTCTGGGGACATTGAAATAGTCAACCACAGGACCAAGGACACCTGCCACCTCAAGTTTGTCCCTTACAGTTATTTCTCCAGAGACCTCTCACGCAAGGTAAATCTATGGTTTTAGAAACAGAGGCAGTCCTTCCCACATCCTCAATGTCTCCTCCCTCCCTCTGATGTTGTGACTCCAGGTGACAGGTGTGGTAGCAGATAGCGAGGGCACGGCCCATCACATTATGTCTGGTACCTGGGACGACAAGATGGAGAGCGCCAAGATAGTGGAGAGTAGCCGGGGATGTGGAGGGTCAGAGGGCAAACAGAAGACCCTCTATCAGACCCTCCAGCCCAAAGTGCTGTGGAAGAAATACACTCTCCCGTAAGATCAGCCTGCCTGCATATTATCAAGTCAGCCTTAAGCACGTAAACCTATTTATACAACCATTTTGATTCCTCTCCTCTTGCATCCTTGCTTCCACTTCTTACTCCCACATCACTACCCGTCGCTCCTCGCCCTCTCCCTCTCTGTCCATCCTATCTATCTGTTTCACCTCAGTGTTTTCTCTCCACTCCCCAGGGAAAATTCTGAGAACATGCACTTCTTCTCCTCCCTGGCACTGACACTGAACGAGCCTGAGGAGGGCGTGGCTCCGACTGACAGCCGCCTGAGGCCCGACCAACGGCTGATGGAGGCGGGGCTTTGGGATGAGGCCAACGCCCACAAACAGCGTCTGGAGGAACGACAAAGGCTGGAGAGGAGGAAGAGGGAGGCACAAGCAACACAGGTCCTGGAAGAAGGTGAGGAGGGTAGTGGAAGGACATGATAAAGGACATCTCAAGAGAGATTACAGTATAGAAACTAGGAAGCAAAAGTGTGACAATTGCAATACAGTGTATGTCAGCAAGATGTTACCCATATTGAGTTACATATGTGTATGTTTGTGTCTCTGACTCCTTAGGCCAAGACATCGAGGGCTTCCAGCCACTGTGGTTTGAGAGGAGGACAGATGATTCAACGGGGGAGAGCACTTACGTGTACAGGGGTGGATACTGGGAGGCCAAAGACAAACAGGACTGGAGCCAATGCCCTGAAATCTTCTAAGGCTCCACCCCTGGGACTGTGACATCACTGGAGGGCAGAGCTGAGGGACTGGTGGACAAGCAGAGGGAGGGGTCCACATGCTGCAAACACATTGACATGTGGCCAACTCTTTGTCCATTTGTGTGTGTTCCAGAAAGACGGAGCCCTCCATGCCAAACTTCAAGAACATTCTCTGTCCCCATCACTGACCAGTGTGTTTTGCAAGCATGGCCTCGTGTGTGTGTGTGTGTGTGTGTGTGTGTGTGTGTGTGTGTGTGTGTGTGCGCGTGCGTGGCGCAACAGAGTAAGTTAGAGAGACAACCTATTTGAGATATTTTGATTAAGAGTTACAAAATAGAGCTATTGCATGGAAACCCATGTTTATTTGAGGTGGTATGTCTAGTGGTGCCTGGTGCTCCATTGATCTGGTAATAAGGTAATAGCTACCGTAAGTGTATAATATTATAGAATAATATTGGTACAATTGTATGGATAAGTAGGGGGGAAAGTGAAAGAGGTTGTGTTTTGGTTCTAGGATGTCCTGTTCCAGTCTGAGCAACTATCTCCAATATATATCAAGGGTACAAAACATTAGGAACACCTTAATATTGAGTTGCACCACCTGCTGCCCTCAGAACAGCGTCAATTCGTTGGGGCATGGACTACAATGTGTCAAGCGTTCCACAGGGATGCTGGCTCATGTTGACTCCAATGCTTCCCACATTTGAGTCAAGTTGGCTGGATGTCCTTTGGGTGGTGGACCATTCTTGATACACACAGGAAACTGTTAAGCATGAAAAACCCAGCAGCATTGCAGTTCTTGACACACGCAAACCGGTGTGACTGGCACCAACTACCATACCCTGTTCAAAGAGGCACACATACACAAACCGTGTCTCAAGGCTTGAAAATCTTCCTTTGACCTGTCTCCTCTCTTCCAGGTACACTGATTTGAAGCAGATTTTTTTTTAGGTGACAGCAATAAGGGATCAAAGCTTTCACCTGGATGCCGTGTCATGGAAAGAGCAGGTGTTCCTAATGTTTTGAACACTTTAATATCTATATGTAACTATGCATATCTATATGTAACTATGCATATCTATATGTAACTATGCATATCTATATGTAACTATGCATATCTATATGTAACATTGTGCAGTGCCAGTGTTTCCTTCTGTTGCAACAGCGAGGCACTCCCCAGATTTGTAACTTAACAGTGCATTTCTGAAGTGCATGAAAACACCCATGTAGTGGACGCTGATATCACTGAATACGTTTGATCTGTACAGACCTCATCTCAGAAACCAAGAACTAAAGTCTTTACCAGTTATGTTACATGCGTCTTTCCATGAGCGATTAGTACAGACCAAAAACTAGGGGAATTTTGAGTATGTAAGAAGCTACCCACGATTATGATCATTCGTAAACAATATCGATTGTGTTCTAATGTCTTGGTTTCTCAAATGTTGATGAGGGTGCATTATGAACAGACAAAATGTTAAATCTTAACAAATGATTCCACCCTGTGCAATGAAATGTTTCAATGTCTTATATATATTTTTTAAATATTAAGAAATCGTCTGAATTATACTATAGGATGTGTAATGTCGAGTTGCACAGTGCAAAGGAGGTGTGTACTCCAATTATTACACATCTTTGTGTTTGACTGCAGGCATTTAAACATGCACCATCAATGAACTCAGACCTGTGTTGTGGCACCACTTGTAGCTAATGCATGGTTTAATGTGCTCATGCACTGCTGCCTAGTATTAATTAGGCATTAGCCTCAATAGTCGTTTCTAGACTTCACTCACAGAAGAACATTGTGTGAATTCACCTCTTGTGCCCTAGGTCTTCGAAAATTGACTTTTTTTTGCTTGAACAAACAAACTGTCTCAATGTGGTCTTTGTAAACATGCACAGTGTTATCAGAGATGGCATATAATGTAGTAACCAGCTTTTTGTGTCATGCAGTTCTCAACTCAAGACATAGATGAAAACTAAATTAGCCAAGTTGAAGACTCAAGCCAAGAGGAGATTTTCCCTGGGACAGTCTGTCTGATCTGGGCTAGCCGGTCTGATGGGGCTGCACACTCCACATTACTCGTTTGACGTCATCTTGGCTCTAGCACACATGTATTCAAGGTACCACTCAATAAAAGCAATTCAAACTAATTATGTGCACTTTATTGGCTTGCCAGATTTGTAATCATGATAAATATTCGTCTTCAACTGACCTCAACCTGAGGATGAAAAATACTTTTTCTGTTTTTGTTGCTGCAGTTGCACTTACATCCAGCAGGTGCCACTATAGCCTACATTTTTATATTGCTGATGTAATGCCATGTTCACTTAAAGTTTAAAAAAGCTTCATTCTGACATCGGGCAGTAATTCTATCTGAACAAATGTGAAAGTTTACACAGTTTGTTGCTGATCAGTCAACATAGTCCTTTTGGCTGTTTTAAGGCGGTGGTGTAGTGCTCACTGGCTAGATAACATCTGTATTGTATTCTACACTGAGAACAGAATGTTCCAAACTGAGGCAGAGTATCATGCATTCTGTTTTTCACATACAACTCCTCACTAGGGGTGGGAATGCAAGGTGGTGTGGTGAAGGGGGGAACAATCTCACTGCGATTTGTCCCATGTGCTATATTTGCATTGATGGATCGTTTGTTTTTTAATACAGTCAGTAGATCAACATTTGTTCACTGCACATTGAGTGCTCTGTTTAGGTTAATTCATATTTGTGCAGACATGTTTTATTAAGTGTTATATAAAAACACCTTTAGAGGAAGTGTGCTGTATGTGCTGACACTGCATAATAAAGTAATGCTTCTTATTCCTCTCAGTTGCATTTCAGTATGTGTTTCACTCTGCAGCTCCTCCGTACTTCTCTATCGGCAGGTTTCTAGGTGAGGCCTATTTCTATCTAGACATGTAGCCATATGGCCATAGACTGATATTTTATACTGTATCAGGGACCAACGTGGGCAACGCATAAGTGTCAAAGATATAAGTTGGATAGCCCTAAGAGGCAAGTAAGCTGTGAGTGTGTGATGTTTTATGTAGTTTTTACCTAAGCTTAGCCCACTGTAAAAGTTATAGGCATGAGCTCTTGTCCAGGCTGAGGCAAACTTTTCTTTGTTACTGTCCCAGTAAACAAAGAGAGGGGGGATTGTTTTATCAGACTGTGGCCCCTGGTGTGGACATGAGGTGGGAGTTAGGGAAAAAAAAGGATAAAAGTGGAACATGTTCTGAGTGAATATGGAGTGGAGGATCACACAGAACTTTTGGAAGAGCTACAGAAGAAAATTGAATGTGAGGAGAGTGAGGATGAATTAACTGCGGTGAAAGGTGCGGTGAAGACCGAATTTGAGCCTTGTCCTGATGATGGCAAAGATGATTCTGGCCTAGTGGGAGTAAGATTTTTGGAGAGCATGGATCCATGCCTTCAGGGAGATCCATATGTGGTGTAAGGTTGGGTGGAGAAGAAGTTGGGGAATGTTCGGTCGGTGAAAGTGACTCGAAGTGGAATTGTGTACATTTGTGTTTCTGCCATCCAGAGGGAGTGTGCTCCACACCACGTGACTGGGGACAAGAACTGTGACTTGCTTTCCTCTCCGGAGCAGGGCAGAAGTGATAACTGGAGTGCCGTTACGTGTTGTGGAGGATCAACTCAAGTTGAAGATGCCCAGTGTCTGACAGCCACCGTTTGTAAACTAGGGGTACCCATGGTACTGGAGATCAGAGGTGTCCAGTGAGAGACAACCCTGTGAGTAGGTCAAGGCCAATAGAGTGTGATAGAAATAACATGTGCTTCATTAAGGTTGTTTTTTTGGCATTCATGGCCATGGTTGTCAATTGTACAGCAGGAATGGAACGTTAATCACAGAGGATAGATGTTGTGGTGGCAGCTGCAGAGAAGTACTTGGGCATACGAGATTTTACTGCAAAATAGTTACCAGACATTTTGAACTATAGTGTCCCGTCCTCCCAGGCTGCAGGCCTGGAGTAGGATCAGATAGGGCCAAAGTAGTGGAAAAGTGGTGAGGTTGTAATGGGTGCAGGGACAGTTGGTAGGGCAATTTTTTTTACAAAGTGTAATGAATTCATACTACAGAATAGTATGCTGATGCAGTCAATACTGTAGGTGGCAGCAGAATATATATATATATTTTTTAACCTTTATTTTACAAGTCAGTTAAGAACAAATTCATATTTACAATGACAGCCTACCAAAAGGCAAAAAACCTCCTGCGGGAATGGGGGCTGGGATTAAAAATTTAAATATTGGACAAAACACACATCACGACAAGAGTTACTCCACAACATAGCATAGCAGCAACACAACATGGCAGCAGCACAAGATAGTAGCAGCACAAAACATGGTACAAATATTATTGAGCACAGACAACAGCACAAAGCAAGAAGGTAGAAATAACAATACATCACGCAAAGCAGCCACAACTGTCAGTAAGAGTGTCCATGATTAAGTCTTTGAATGAAGAGATGGAAATAAAACTGTCCAGTTTAAGTGTGTTTTGCAGCTCGTTCCAGTCGCTAGCTGCAGCGAACTGAAAAGAGAATCGACCCAGGGATGTGTGCGCTTTGGGGACCTTTAACAGAATGTGACTGGCAGAACAGGTGTTGTATGTGGAGGATGAGGCCTGCAGTAGTTATCTCAGATAGGGGGGAGTGAGGCATAAGTTTTTTTAAATAAATAAGCATCAACCAGTGGGTCTTGCGACAGGTATAGAGATGACCAGTTTACAGAGGAGTATAGAGTGCAATGATGTGTCCTATACGGAGCATTGGTGGCAAATCTGAAGGCCGAATGGAAAAGAACATCTAGCCGCTCAAGAGCACCTTTACCTGCCGATCTATAAATTACGTCTCCGTAATCTAGCATAGGTAGGATGGTCATCTGAATCAGGGTTGTTTGGCAGCTGGGGTGAAAGAGGAGCAATTACGTTAGAGGAAACCAAGTCTAGATGTAACCTTAGCCTGCAGCTTTGATATGTGTTGAGAGAAGGAAAGTGTACCCTCTAGCCATACTCCCAAATATTTGCATGAGGTGACGACCTCAAGCTCTGAACCTTCAGAGGTAGTAATCACACCGGTGGGGAGAGGGACATTCTTCTTACCAAACCACATGACCTTTGTCTTGGAGGTGTTCAGAACAAGGTTAAGGGCAGAAAAAGCTTGTTGGACACTAAGAAAGCTTTGTTGTAGCGTTTAACACAAAATCCGGAGAAGGGCCAGCTGAGTATAAGACTGTATCATATGAATATAAATGGATAAGAGAGCTTCCTACTGCCTGAGCTGTTGTTGATGTAAATTGAGAAGAGCGTGGGGACTAGGATCGAACCTTGAGGTACTTCCTTGGTGACAGGCAGAGGCGGAGACAGCAGATGTTCTGACTATACACGGCACTCTTTCAGAGAGGTAATTAGCAAACCAGCCCAGACACCTCAGAGAAACCAATACTCCTTAGCCGGCCCACAAGAATGGAATGGTCTACCGTATCAAAACCTTTGGGCAAGTCAATAAAAATAGCAGCAACAGATTGCATACCAGAGAATACTAGACATCAAGAAAGCCAGTCAGTTGATTATTGAGAAGTTTTTCCAACACTTTTGATAATTAGAATAATAATATGAGGGTGATTGCAGCAGAAATACTTTTGAGGAGATGAGAAACTCCATTGGAATCGTATTTACGCCCGTCGTGTGTAAATTTGCCCATACGTTGTCAATTGGCCGCGCGGTGGAGTCTGGGTGATTCCGGTACAGGGAGATCGCTCCATCAAGGAGTAAATGGGAGTTATTTGGGCGTTAGCTCAAAAAAACAACATTAGCATGACTTACGTGAACAAGAGGTACAACGTTACAAATCTTTTCCGATATATGTGATAATGAACTTGTTCTCTGCAATATCGTATAGCTTTGAAATCGTGACATTGCGTTCTTTCGAAGAAAATAAGCACGTTTCTCGACTCATACCCTGGCTTTTAGAAGGGATTGCTTGACGATTAGTTTAGCAACCGCGTGACACAGCATGATAACGTGAACGCGATTGGTCAACAGTCTGCTGGGCGGAGCGTTATGTTTCTCAATTCATTTCCCGCAGGGATTCTTATCTCTTCCTTTAATTAAGAAATATATATGCAATTCAAGAGGCTTTATTGGCTGGGTTATATGTTAACATTGCCAAAGCAAGTGAAAGTGATAAACAAAGTGAACAGTAAATATTACACTCACACAAGTTCCAAAAGAATAAAGACATTTCATATGTCATATTATGTATATACACAGTGTTGTAATATCTCTGATTGCAGAGTTGTAACAATATCTATTGGTTGCAGTTAGAGAGCAGTGACGTGAGCGGTACAGCTGATCGGGCGATAACGAGGCACTGAGGCAGACGAGCAGTCAGCTCAGCTCGTTCGCCTGGGATGTTTTTTGTGATGTTACCAAGACAAAGATACACAACTACAGAGGTAAATGTAACCAAAAGGCACAACTAATAGTCATTAATGCCTTTATGCTGCCGCGTGATGTTACATTTGGGGAACATGGTTCACGTTCGCTATTTTAGCTGGTCAATTGTTGCAGTGGGCAACATTAGCTGGCGATTCTATGATCGTTTATCAGGCCTTTCTGGTCCGACAGTACGTTTGAATCGGACTTGTTTAGGTATACGGGTAGTTTATATAATAAATTAAGCTGATAGAATAGGCACAGAGTTTCTAAACCCAGAGACGCAACATCGCGAGACTTCCTGGAACGCTTGTCAAGCAGACCACACCGGGGTTTGAGAAGTAAAAAAAAAAAAAATGCATTAGCTGTTCATTTTCGCAATCTAAAGGCACAACCTCGATTGGAGCCAATGTCTTAAGTAGTTGAACATGTTATTACTCCAACCTCGTGAAAGTCACACCTTTGTGTTTGATGGCGTGCACATGCGCAGTTCGGCGCTAGACGACCGTTTGACCCGATGACTTATTTCTGCGCATGAGTTTAGCTAGCCAACATCGCCACGACATATTCGATATTTGGTGGATATTGATTTTCTCATCAATACCTATTGAACCAAGCATGCCATTGCTATAAAGATGGTATATTCTGAATCAGGGGTGGATGGAGAGAAATCATCACCCTTTTATTTACTTTTATTGTTATTTTTAAATAATACGATTTTGGATTTCAATCTTCAATACCTCTTACACCTAGTGTGCCATGATCATGATAATTATATATTTATTGTAAAAATGTATTAGGAAAAAAATGTGTCCATCCTTCCCCGATTCAGAATAAATCATTTTCATAGTCATGGCACGCTTTGTGTAAGTGCTATTGAAGCTTGAATGCAAATAAAAAAATAAATACATTTCAACAACAACAAAAGACGGTGGATTTTTTGCCCACTCCCTCATTCAGAATATATCATTTGAATTGTCATGGCACGCTTGGTGTAAGAGATGTTAAATTGAAAGCTATATATATATATATATATATAATACATTTTAAAAAGTGTGGATTTTCTCCATCGCATGCTTTGACGAGAGAACCTAATATCCAATATAAACTAGTTTTACCTCCGTACTTCACGGATGACGCAAAGCATGTGAAATAGGGCGTAATGATGACGCTAGGTCCGTGCAAAAAAAAAAAAAAAAAAAAAAAAAAAAAAAAAAAAAAAAAGATGACGCTTGGTCAGTGCACTCATTTCGCTGTGTAGGACCTTGCGGGGCCTCATCTTTTCAATGCGTGAACAATGTATGTATAGGAATTGCCGTAGTTCTGCTGATAGGACGAGACCCCTCGCATGAAGTAAGTTTCTATCTATGGGCATTACTTGCAACTGTAGCCGCTGCAAGAGCGAGTGGCCGTTTGATTTCCGGGCCGGCGACGTAATTCATGGCAAACAACGGTAGGATAAATATAGCCAGCTGGATGTAGCCAATATAATACCATTTGAAAACTTTTCTGTGTCATCATTTGGGGATTTTAAATTGTAACCAATCACGGACGCACCAGTAGAGGATGTAGGAGGGTCCGCAGTTCTCCAAGGAAGAACAATCTCCTGCTACCTACCACTTCGCACTTGTCTTGCTCTCTAGCTAGCATCTGTCACTACTATTTGGTTACACAACCATCTCCTATGCAAAACAGTAACACGTGTCTCAGCGTGGTGTAAAAAACCCGTGTTTACCTCAGCAAAACAACACAGAAAACTATGGATATGTAATCGACAGAATAGTCTCAAGTAAGTTAGTTAGCTAAGGTTAGATCTATTTTGTGAGACGATTATCAGGATGAGAGACATTTTATACAGCTGAAAACGGCTAGCTAACGCCGACCGTATCGAAAAGGGTTACGCAATCGGGACAGTTTGTGCAGACACGAATGTGTTGTTCTTGCATTACGAAGTCAAGATGTGTTTGTCTTACAGAAAAGAGGATGAAAAGAACATGATTAGCACCGATGGCCTCTCTAAATGCGAGGCGACCCGGCGCAAGACGGGAAAAAGGCCTATGGGGGAGATGTTGCACCTTCTGTCCGCTGTCATTGTCTGGCTTGTGACGGGGACGACCATCTCCAGTCTTAACAAATGGATATTTGCAGTGTACAACTTCAGGTACCCCTTACTGCTATCGGCCCTGCACATGTTGACAGCAATAGTGGTGGACTTTTGGCTTATTAAACTTCGAATGCTCCAGCACAAAGGCGGTGTTGACAAGCATAAAGACCTTACCAACAGCGCCAAATGGAAGGTGTTTCTATTGAGCTTGACATTTTGTGCCAGCATTGCGTTTGGCAACGTGGGTCTGAACTATGTCCAGCTGTCATTTGCCCAAATTATCTACACCACCACGCCAATCTTCACCCTGGCGATTTCCACCCTTATCTTGGGCAAGCAGCATCACATCCTGAAATACACGGCCATGATGCCCATCTGTCTGGGAGCCTCGTTCAGCATCATGGGCGAGGTCCAGTATGACCAGACCGGTTGCTTCTTCGTATTCGCTGCGACAATGTTGAGAGGTGTCAAAACCATCCAGCAAAGTGAGTAAAGTCCCAGCTGCTACCTTTTTATTATGCTTTTATAATAGTTATTATGTTGCATTTCTGATGGGTGTTGACACAATGTCTGTATAACTGTGGTAGGCCTAAGCAATTAATGTATGGGTGTTATGTTGGAATAAATCAGAATGACCCTGTGTACTTTAATAGTTTCCCTTCAAGAGAGTGGAAAATAATGCCCCTAACTGAAATACTCTATCAGTGTAGTTTTGGTGTTCCCTTCAATCCTATGTTTATATTAAACTTCCCACACTGCAGTTAGGGTTGGAACATTTCACTGATGCTCTGAGTCACTCCTCAAGTGACACACCCAGTCTAGCTAGAGATGTTGTGTTGCCTGTTGCTAAGGAAACTTTCAAAACTACTGACGAGTTTACCCATGGAAAACATATCAAAAAGGACTAGTCCCTGCCTGGTAAACCGGTTCGAGCCAATGTTTCTAAAATTCTTTTCACCACTGAGCAAATTTCAGGTCTGCTGAGTGCAAACTTTCTGTGCAACTTCCGGCTCACATTTACTGTGAACACTGAGGCTGTACTCATTTTAAGGTAGTTTTAATGGTGGTCAAGTAGTCTACTGTGGCTATTTGATCATAATGTAGGCCTACCATCAAAAACTATGGAGACATTAACATTTTAACATGGAAATAGCTGTTCTATCGTTCAACCTACAGTAGCAACCAATGTGAGGTGTTCAATGTAGGCCTACATTCCATGAGACTTTTGAAGAAAAAGACATGCAGGGCTTGACATTAACCTGTTTATCCACTTGTCCATCGGACAATGAGGTGACTGAAAATGTTGTTGTGGTGTTTGATGCAAGAAACTACTTTACAAAATAAAATGTATAATTATTCCCATATAACTGCCCCTTTAGGACAAAAAAAATCTATTTACCTGACTGGCTTTTCAAGGATGTCTAGAAATGCACAAGTTTGGTGCTCTTGTAGGAACCAATCACTCTCCCATTGCTGCCTACAAATGATCTATAACTGGGCTAATAACTTACTAACGAACAAAGGATATAAACAACAGTTCAGGATATATGTAACAGTTCAGTTCAGTAAGAGCACCTCCTCCCAGCTGCCCACTGCACTGAGGCTAGGAAACACGGTCACCACCGATAAATCCATGATAATTGAGAATTTCATTAAGCAATTCTCTGGCCATGCTTTCCACCTGGCTACCCCTACCCCGGTCAACAGCCCTGCACCCCCCACAACAACTCCCCCCCCCCCCCCCCATTTCTCCTTCACCCAAATCCAGATAGCTGATGTTTGTCGTGGAGAATCGTTACAAAATAGAACACTTACAAGAACTTGTGAATTCAATATAGGCTTTTAATACAAACATATCAGAAGCCTAGATGGTCTGCGGAACACACCCTTTTCCAGAGCACTGGCTCTGTATTTATACACATACAGCATATGAGTCCATCCCACATGCAAATGAAGTTACTTCCCTCAGTCCATCTGCCACCATTATCTTTCAATCTGTGCTTCCTGCTTGTTCACGCCCAACAACGCTCATATCTGCTTTCAGTTACGTTATAATGGTGGCAGGACCTCTTCATGTCCCAAAAATAATACATCCCCATCTTATCCTATGGGCCCCTTATGTTTAGTTTGGTGTGTTCTTTGGTATGTCTGTCCTTATTAGGACTAGTAGATTGTGTCTCTTCTCTTCATGTCCTAAAAATATATGTCCTATGTCTATAGTCCATCTGTTGGTCATTTGGCTGACCCCCTCCTTTGTGTGTCCCTCTGACCTTGGTAAGTCCAGCTGTCCTATGCTCTCATGGCCTTACTTTGGTTTCCTGTCCTATACAATTTAACATTTATGCATTTTATGGCTTTGGCCATTACATCTGTTATTTCTTGGTTTCCTGTTTTTACCAGAATGGCAAATGCACTCTAAGTGTATCTTCCTCTTGTGGTCTAATGTACACCTTTGCTCTACAGTATTATGTTTGTCCCTATATGTACAGCTTGCTCCCACATGTTCTGAAAGAGCGGCAAAATCTGGACCCCTATAAATCACCGGGCTAGACAATCTGGGCCCTTTCTTTCTAAAATGCCCCTATTACTAGCATGTTCAACCTCTTTCGTATCGTCTGAGATCCCTAAAGATTGGAAAGCTGCCGCGGTTATCCCCCTCTTCAAAGGGGGAGATACTCTAGACCCAAACTGCTACAGACCTATATCTATCCTACCCTGCCTTTTCTAAGGTCTTCGAAAGCCAAGTTAACAAACAGATCACTGACCATTTCAAATCCCACCGTACCATCTCCGCTATGCAATCTGGTTTCCGAGCTGGTCATGGGTGAAACTCAGCCACGCTCAAGGTCCTAAACGATATCATAACCACCATCGATAAGAGACGATACTGTGCAGCTTTATTCATCAACCTGGCCAAGGCTTTCGACTCTGTCAATCACTACATTCTTATTGCCAGACTCAACTGCCTTGGTTTCTCAAATGACTGCCTCACCTGGTTAATCTACTTCTCAGACAGAGTTCAGTGTGTCAAATCAGAGGGCCTGTAGTCCGGACCTCTGGCAGTCTCTATGGGGGTTCCACAGGGTTCAATTCTCGGGCCGACTCAATTCTCTGTATACATCAATAATGTCGCTCTTGCTGCTGGTGATTCTCTGATCCACCTCTATGCAGACGACACCATTCTGGATACTTCTGGCCCTTCTTTGGACACTGTGTTAACTAACCTCCAGACGAGCTTCAATGCCATACAAGTCTCCTTCCGTGGCCTCCAACTGCTCTTAAATGCAAGTAAAACGAAATGCATGCTCTTCAACCGATCACTGCCCACGCCTTGCCGCCCGTCCAGTATCACTACTCTGGAAGGTTCTGACTTAGAATATGTGGACCACTACAAATACCTAGGTGTCTGGTTAGACTGTAAACTCTCCTTTCAGACTCACATTAAGCATCTCCAATCCAAAATCAAATCTAGAATTGGCTTCCTATTTCGCAACAAAGCATCCTTCACTCATGCTGCCAAACATACCCTCGTAAAACTGATTATTCTACCGATCCTTGACTTCGGCAATGTAATTTACAAAATAGCCTCCAACACTCTTCTCAGCAAAGTAGATGGAGTCTATCACAGTGCCATCCGTTTTGTCACCAAAGCCCCATATACTACCCACCACTGTGACCTGTATGCTCTTGTTGGCTGGACCTCGCTTCATATTAATCGCCAAACCCACTGGCTCCAGGTCATCTAGAAGTCTTTGCTAGGTAAAGCCCTGCCTTATCTCAGCTCACTGGTCACCATAGCAGCACCCACCGGTAGCACACACTCCAGCAGGTATATTTCTCTTGTCACCCCTAAAGTCAATTCCCCCTTTGGCTGCCCTTCCTTCCAGTTTTCTGCTGCCAATGACTGGAACGAACTGCAAAAATTGCTGAAGCTGGAGACTCATATCTCCCTCACTAACTTTAAGCAACAGCTGTCAGAGCAGCTCACAGATCACTGTACCTGTACACAGCCCATCTGTAAATAGCCCATCCAACGAACTCATCCCCATAATGTATTTATTTATTTTGCTCCTTTGCACCCCAGTATCTCTACTTGCACATTCATCTTCTGCGCATATCACTCCAGTGTTTAATTGCTATATTGTAATTATTTTGCCACTATGGCCTATTTATTGCCTCAACTCTCTTATCCTACCTCATTTGCACACACTGTATTTATACTTTTTTCTATTGTATTATTGACTGTATGTTTGTTTATTCCATGTGTAACTAACTCTGTGTTGCTGTTTGTGTCACTTTGCTTTATCTTGGCCAGGTCGCAGTTGTAAATGAGAACTTGTTCTCAACTAGCCTACCTGGTTAAATAAAGGTGAAATGAATAAAAAAGGGAATGGCACAGATCTATATATGGTAATGGTCTGTTTTGGATATAGGCCTACTACAGCTCTGATTGCTTATGGTGCACCGGTCTGTGTAGAATACGGGCCTGAGTAGTGCCTGTCAATGCAATAGTCCTACTCCGATGCATTCTGCCTACAACAAAATCTCTTGCATAGTTATTTTGCATGCTAAGTACTGCATAGTTCATTTTGTATTGGCCTGTTGCATTGAAAGTGGCTAGTATTGCAGTAAAGTGAAACGTTGATCGTGTTCACGGGGAAAACTCTAGCTTCTCTCCGCGCGCTTATTTCTTCTGTGCGAAGTCCTGGGGGTAGCTGCACACACCCTCGCAGGCCCGTAACTCAGAGGGAACATTGGTTGGAGCACTCAAAAAAACAGGCCGAGAGCTCCAACCTGTTTACCGTAATTAAGTCCTATCACTACATTACACACTGTCAAGCGCAGAATGTCCATCCGCTTATGAATACCGAACGTAGGTAAGGAATCATGGATGTGTTCTGTTTCCACTAGGAATTGATGTCAGCTGGAGGCTTATGTTGGCTTAAGTGGTGTCCTAGTTAAAATCATCTGACCAACCTCCTAGCTACATTCAAAGGAACAATGTGTCATTTGAATCCTGGTTCTGTATTTGACCAGTATGAACTTGTTCATATATTTGCTGTTGACCTACTTGTTTTGTCAGTGTACAGCGTGTACTGTACAGAGCTGTAATGATAATGAGCTTGTTCGTCTCATGATGTCAAATCCACTCCTGAGTTAACAAACCTTTGACATTTTGATGTTCTGAACATGGCAGGTGTGGCAGACTATGCATTTGACCACTGCGTGTTAAGCCTACTTTTGTGTGTGTGTTCTGTCTCTATGTAGGTTGTATTTAAATGGTTTTCTTTGTGTGTGTCTCTCAGGTATCTTGCTCCAGGAGGAGAAGATCAACTCTGTGTTCCTGCTCTACCTGATGTCCATCCCCAGTTTCTGCATCCTGGCCGTAGCTGCTCTGGCCCTGGAGAACTGGGCCGTGCTCGAGTCTCCAATGCATTATGACCACAACTTGTGGCTCTTCATCCTGCTCAGCTGCCTGGGCTCTGTCATGTACAACCTGGCCAGCTGCTGCGTCATAACCCTCACCTCCGCCGTCACCCTGCACATCCTCGGCAACCTGAGCGTGGTGGGCAACCTGCTGCTCTCCCAGCTGCTGTTCGGCAACGAGATGTCAGCGCTCAGCTGCGTCGGCGTGGCACTCACACTCTCCGGCATGCTCATCTACCAGAACTCTGAATTTATCTCAGACTACATGGACGCACGGCGAGACAAAGCCAGGGCGCTCATTCGTGGGAGGGAGGAGGACATCGCTGGCCCATCACAACCCCCCCAAGACCAGCAGGGGAGCAGGGATGCCGATGGCAAGCGAGAGGACAAGATAGACTGACAGAGAAGGAGGATAGGAGTTGGACTGTTTACAGCAACCCTGTCCTTCGGGGTTAGTTAAGTCAGGTGGTTCTGTGGAGAGGATCAGGAGATGAGCTTCAACCTCGAGGTCATAGTTGATAATGACATGAGTGACAGAACTTGTTTGTTGGGTCGTTTTTACCTCTTCACTGTGCCAATGTATTTATTTCTGCCATGGTCTCATAGAAGTCAGTCTAGGCCAGCTGACAAAAAAAATCTGATGCCTTTATGAAAGTGACAGTTGAGTTTTCACTGTTCTAATACCCATACGTGCACACATCCTGGTATATGCATGCATTAGCACACAATGTGATATATCTCATGAGGTGTTGCTCTCACTACTCCACTGTGAAAATGTTCAACATGAGTGAGTGCTCAATGGGTTGTTGGGAGGGAAGGACTAGGAACACCTCCTATAGTTGGGCACAAATAAAATAAAATAAGCATGGTACTGTTACCTATCCTTCCCCTGGTCTTGTATCAGTGTGAATGAGGTTTCCTGGCAGCTTTTATGTGGTGGATCTTAATAT
This sequence comes from Oncorhynchus masou masou, assembly GCF_036934945.1. Classification (NCBI taxonomy): domain Eukaryota; kingdom Metazoa; phylum Chordata; class Actinopteri; order Salmoniformes; family Salmonidae; genus Oncorhynchus; species Oncorhynchus masou. The sequence continues at coordinate 20,854,312 of NC_088219.1, forward strand.
GGGGGTGTAGCATTTGTTCTAGTGCTATAGCTTTTGTCTAGATAACGTTTACAATGGCGGAGACATGCAAGCTAACAGGGTCATCATATCATTTCTGTTGGCTGTTTGTAGGCATGGAGGTCAGTGAGCCACACTGTTAATCTACTGCATGGTGAAGCGCAGATCTGAGGCAAGCACTTTGTCCTGCTCAGCAACCTCTTATTGCATTTCCTCTTAATAAAAGGAACCTATTATAATGAGTTTAATAACCTCCAACCTGAACAGCAGTTCTCACTGCAGAAAACCTCTATTATTAGGCCCATTCACTCTAAGGAGTCTCACTCATCTTTAGTACAGTTCTTTTCTTCTGGGAGAGATCATAAAAAGGATTTCATGATCCTCCTTACTGCTACTCCTGGGCCGAACAAATGTCTACTCTGCCAGGTTTCATGTCTCCACTCAGAGGGTGCCTCTATTTTTAACCTTTTACGTTTAGTCTCCCTTAACCTCTGCTGGACAGTGTTATTGTAAATCCCATTACAATACATTTGAATATTTATTAAGACATTTTAGTTTTATTGTTTATTTTTCTTCTGCTTTTTGAACTGGGTAAGGGACCTTGCTGTTTATGGGTCTTAGAAAGGACAAAGGATGTTTTAGTTTTGCCATCTACGTTTAAAAAAAAAATATATATGTAATTGAAGTTTGAAAGCGCTTACAGTATCTTGTCTATAGCAGGGTTTCCCAAAGTTGGTCCTGCCCCCCCCCGACTGGGTGTACGGTTGGAGCTTTTTTTGCCTGTACCACTACACAGCTAATTCAAATAATCAAAGCTTGATGATGAGTTGGTTATTTGAATCAGCTGTGTAGGAGGGGGGGTTGGGAAACCCTGGTCTATAGCACTGACATGACAGTGGTCACTCAGTAGCTGGAGGTCTAATCAACTGGTCTGCCACTTGGCAAACAGGCATGTGACTGGAGGTCTTGCATAACTCAGATCCAGGTGTAAAATTGCATGTATAGTCAATGTACAGAAATGAGCTTATGAAGATGTTTCTAATCTTCCTTCCCCAGTCAAAATAACCTTCCAGTGTGCCGAACATTGACTACTTTGTTTAGCTTCTGTTCAGTTCAGCCTCGGATAGACACTGGACAACAAAGTTGCTCTCTAATGGGAAATGGTTATATATATATTTTGTTACCCACCTGTTCTTTTTCCCCCTAATATGTTGCCATATGCACAGCAGTAGACACAGAATGATTTGTTGCCAGCCTCGACCTGATAAATGAGACGTTGGAATGAAGATCAGATTCATGCCAGTCACCCATTTGTTTTAACATTCAAGAGTTGTATCAAGAGGGTCTTGTTATTGATGTTAGTTTAAATACCTCAGTCTTCAACATGGCTTGTTAAAGACCATTTGTTTAATAACTTATGTAAGTTAGCAGTTGAAGAGAGATCAAGCAGCTGAAAGCATGTCTGCCCACAACCACGGTTTGTCAACTGTTTATAATCTGTTAAATTGCCTACTGTTTTTAAAAGCCAATTTGATTTAGTACCTTTGGATTGACGATGAGGGCTTTTCAATCACACAGCCCTTAGAATATATATATATATATATCTGACTGTACCAGCTTCACAGATCGTGGTTTGATTTGTTCATACGGAGTTATCTTTTGAGGGTGGGGCAAAGCTCATATTGCACTGACGAGTTTTGGAGATGCTGCCTTTACAGCATAGGGCTCATGTGTATGTACTGTTTTTGATGTCTGCAAAAGTTAAATGTAAATCATTTTATTATATTTATGTATTTTACAATCATGGCTGGCTCAAATATATACTGGTTCAAGAACATATTTCCTGTCTTATTTTTAGATTAACAAAAAGCTAAATGGCATGTCTAGACACACTAAGCAAACACACAAAGTACAGTTTTAAAAAACGAACTGAAAACACTGGTAAAGTAGATGGCCACACTACTGGTATGGTAAGGGTAGGGATGTCCCATGGTTCCCGGATAGCACTAACCGATGTACTATTCTGTATGTATTTAGTTGAGCTCACCACGTGGTGGAGGCATTTCCCAGTTACTGATATGTTTGACCTCAAAATCCCCCAGTCTGAACTCGGACTGGGAGTTGCCAGTGAGCTCACGATACGATATTACCATGATACTTCGGTACCAACATGCGATATAGTGATTCAATGTTCCAAATGTATTGCTCAACAAATGTCTACTGTAGAGGTACATGGAAATAAAAGTGCTCCCTATTTAAGAGGATTTAGAACAAGCTATGAAGGAGAAATACTGGAGTTGTGGTGCAGGTACAGCCAACTAGCGCAAAAATAATATTGTGATATTGTCAAAACAATACAGTGCATTCGGAACATATTCAGACCCCTTGACTTTAACATTTTGTTATGTTACAGCCTTATTCTAAAATTGATTAAAAAATGATTTGTCCCCTAATCTACACACTAACTCATGACAAAGTAAAACAGGTTTTTAGACATTTTTGCAGATTGATCTCCGCCCCCGTGTCTGAGGTCCTGAGTGCTCTGGAGCAGGTTTTCATCAAGGATCTCTATACTTTGTTCTGTTAATCTTTCCCTCGATCCTGACTAGTCTCCCAGTCCATGCCTCTGGAAAAACATCCACACAGTTTGATACTGCCACCACCATGCTTTAAAGTAGGGATGTTGCTAGTTTTCCTCCAGACGTGATTCTTCCCATTCAGAGAGTTCAAAGAGTTCAATCTTGGTTTTATTAGACCAGAGAATCTTGTTTCTCATGGTTTGAGAGTCCTTTAGGTGCCTTTTGGCAAACTCCAAGCAGGCTGTCATGCCTTTTACTGAGGAGGGGCTTCCATCTGGCCACTCTACCATAAAGGACGGATTGGTGGAGTGCTGCAGAGATGGTTGTCCTTCTGGAAGTTTCTGCCATCTCCACAGAGGAACTCTTGAGCTCTGTTAGAGGGACCATCGGGTTCTTGGTCACCTCCTTGATCAAGGCCCTTCTCCCGATTTTCAGCTTGGCCAGGCCGCCAGCTCTAGGAAGAGTCTTGGTGGTTCCAAACTTTTTCCATTTAAGAATGATGGAGGCCACTGTGTTCATGGAGACCTTCAACGCTGCATAAATCTTTTGCAACCCTTCCTCAGATCTGTGCCTTGACATAACCCTTTCTCGGAGCTCGACGGACAATTCTTTGTCCTCGTGGCTTGTTTTTTTTCTGACATGCACTGTCACAGTGAGGCCTTATATAGACAGCTGTGTGCCAATCCAATTCATGTCAAATCAATTGAATTTACCACAGGTGGACTCCAATCAAGGATAATCAATGGAAACAGGATGCACCTGAGCTCAATTTTGAGTCTCATGGCAAAAGGTCTGAATACTTATGTAAATATTATGTATTTCTGTTAATGTTTTTTTGCTAAAATGTCTACAAACATGTTTTTGCTTTTCATTGTATGTAGATTGATTAGGATGTTTTTTTTATTTAATCCATTTTAGAATAAGGCTGTAAAGTAACAACATGTGGAAAAAGGGAAGGGGTCTGAATCATTTCCGAATGCACTGTATATCGTCAAATATCTCTACGTAATTGTATCAACCCCCCCCTCCCTCCCATCACTAGTCTCAACCTTAAGAAAATAACATAATGAGAGTAGATTGGATTTGCTATCCATCTTCTGCCAAATGTGTGTGTGTTCTGTCTTTCCATACAGGGATGTCTTGGCTCTCTGTAAACAGTGAACAGTCGCTTTTTTGCCTGAATAAGGCAGTGTTGTTGCTCCCCTTCTTCCCTTGTATTTAACCCTTTCACTTCCTTTCCAATTATTTGTATATAGGGCTCTCTAAACAACTCTTCACTCACCCGCTGAGTTGATTAAGAGCTTTTTGTCAAAATGGTGTCATTACAAAGACATGATACTCTCTCTAGTTATGCCTCTTAAAGTTTTGCATGACATAAGAGTCAATTGAGGAGAAGAGTTTTGAAGGAAGTAGTGAGGGAGGAGAGGACCGACAGTCCCATGATTCATTCTGTTGTTCCTCCTCCTCCATCCTGGTCCAACTCTGAGGCAGGGAGTGTGGTGTTAAAGGGCTGAGCACTCTCCTGTGCAAGTCTGAGGAAGAGGAGAAAGTGGGACAGGGGTACTGAACATCACGGTAAAACTGAAGTCTCCATCCCCTGTCGCAAACAGCTGCTGCGTTGTCCGCCAAGACACAGACAGAACCCACAAAACAGGTAGGTGTGTGACTATCACTCTGACTCTCCTGTTGTCTCAATTCCTATAACAGCTTTTAGCTTCCTCTATATGAATTGATGTTACCCTTAATGTACTGTATGTTTAGTTACTGTGTGTGTAGTAATATCAGTCTGTCTGTCATCTGTCTTTCTATCCATCTATTGTCCTCTCTGCAAATTTCATGGATGATTGGTGTTACAATGTTCGAAGCTAGATTACTATATTTGTACATGTTTTATACTGTTTGTGTGCTGGTCTAGGCTGGTTGCAGAGAGAATAAGGGCACTTCAGTGTTAACACAAACAGTTCTCTAGAGCAGCATGGTTTATGTCAGTTTAGACCCACTCACTGTTTATATTCAGATTACTGGACAGACTACAAGTCGAACAGATGGTGTTATGCGTTTACATTATGAGAACGCTGCTATCTGCACATCACTGGGTGTTGAAACTTAAATCTAGAGTTTAGTTTAGGTTCCATTTGCAAAAAGATGATTCTGAGAATTGTCTTTAAATTTCCGAACCCTAATTAGTATGAATGGTGTCAGCAATTTGTTTTGTATCTAGTATTCTTTTGACCTTAATATAAATTGTGGTATTTCTAGTGCTATAGAGGTAGAGAGCCTTGAACAGAACAAGGCTACATCAATAACTTCATTTAGACAAAAGTGCAGATAGAACCTTATAGTCCCAAGCGCTCTAAATGTCAATGCTGCCTAACCCTGTTAGCTTTATGAATGTAATTATATAACTAGCTTAAATTAATGATGGTGTGTACTTATAATGATGCATGTAGACAGGGCTAGTCCTCTCAACTCCACACACCAAAAACATTATTTTATCTCTAGCACGCAAATACTGTACACACACTCACTTTATCCTCAACCTCTGACCACTTGTCTTACTCTGTCAGTCTGCCTTTCTTCAGATGTCCCTCTGGTTCAGGGAAAAGAGAGAGATGGTTGAAGATGATCATATGTTTAATGTAGGCCTATGTGCAGGTAACTGCCAAAATAAATGAAGTCCCAATATAGTGTCTTAATGGGGCATCAACAGGGCGTTGGGTCTTGGCATAGATTCTACAAGTGTCTGGAGTGATGCGACACCAATTCTCCATCATTTGGTGTTTTGTTGGTGGTGGAGGAAAATGCTGTCTCAGGCGCTGCGCCAGAATCTCCCATAAATGTTCAATAGTGAAGGTGCATAAAAACGGAGGCCCCCATGTACTTACCACAAATGCCTTGTTTGCTAAATTTTATGTATTGTACATTGTTCTCCGTTACTCTTCTTTTGTATCAGCATTAACACAGTATACATGATTCTCGTTCAATGACGGCGGCAATTAGAAAAAACGAAAAAGTTGTTTGTGCTGATTTACAGGACCATGTTGTGCACCGTAGTTTAAGAACTCTGTGGGTGGTGTTAATAACAATGACGTCATATTTGAATTCCTCCACCTTTATGCACCTTCACCATTGGGTTAAGATCTGGTGACTGAGACACACACACTTTAAACCCCCTATGCACACTTGAGACCCCTCTTCAAATTCACTGAGATCTCTTCAAGCCATGGTAACTAAAATAATGGGCAACTGGGCATTTTTATACATGTTGTTGCTTAGGGAATTAATGTTATTTATAATAAGGGTTACATGGAGAAAATTGGACCTCTTTGAAATGAAAGTGGATGGCCCTCCCTTCAGCAAAGTATACTTTACCTAAACCCTCCCTGAACCCTTCACTATACCCAAAAATATAATTACAACAAAGTGGATAGCAGAGAACATGTCTACCATTTACCCTCACTTCTTGGACAGACCAGAGCCTTAGATATGCAGTTATAGAAACTATTCTTTGTCCTGTCAGCATTACATGACAACTCGAATTTGCCTACTTTCAGCACAATGAGCTTCCATTTCTGATTGATTGTGCCGTGGCTGCTACTTCAAGTTTCAGCACAATAATGTTACTCAAATCTGGTTTATTGTGAGGTCAATAACTCTGATAAATACATCATGGGCAAGAAACATATTGTTTTTAATAAATTCAATTACAGTAGTAGCAAGCTATCAAAGTTGACCTCTGGTCCTCTTTATCTTCATGCTCTCCTCAAACTGAACAGAACACAGGCTATAGGCTAGTCCGTGCGCAAGATAAAGCATTTTTTGGACTAGGCCTAATCAAAAACTATTTACAGAAGGAAACTTTGACTCTCCTCCTGAACTTCCACTGTAGGACTTCACAGTACAACCATTGGTTAGGCAGTACACTAAAATGTTTTTGATCAGCAAGAGCAGAGCAGGCCGGGGCTCAGGGTTGGAATGTCCTTTGCAGTGTGCAATGCAGCCTAGATATATTTACACCATCCCTGCAGCTATCTTAGAAATAGAACTCTGCTCTGTGCTTCTCTAAGAATGCACTTCATAGCCTATAGGCTATGGATAATTTGATTGAGACCACGCTAAATAGCCTATAGGCACACTTGATATAGCCCCAGCTGAGAATCAGAGATGAGGGGTGGTATCGGGCACACATCGATATATAGGCTAATAAGCAACTAATTATAAAACACTGAGAAATATTGAAATTTCATCCATTACAAATTACATGACCCTCCCCTGGACTAGATACAAAAAATTACTAAAACCTCCCCTTGACTGAAATTGAAAAAGCATGACCCTCCCCCATTTTCCTTCAGATACCCATTATGTAAATGTTGATCTGTCCCTTAATTAACTCAGGAACCACATCTGCGTGGAAGCACCAGCTTACAATATATTTCGTATCCCTCATTTAGTCAAGTGTTTCCTTTATTTTGGCAGTTACCTGTATGTCTGCTAGCTATGCAACTGCTTGCCATGGATCCATCAATGAAAATGCATGTCAATCTCTTCTTGCTCAAAGTAGAGGCGAGATTACCTTCATCACTACTTGTATTTGTGAGAACTATTGATATGTTGAATGCACCGAGCTGTCTGTTCAAACTACGAGCACACAGATCAGACACCATGCACACCCCACAAGACATGCCACCAGTCTCTTCACAGTCCCCAGGTCAAAAACACACTATGGGAGGTGCACAGTACTACATAGAGCCATGACTACATGGAACTCTATTCCACATCAAGTAACTTGTGAAACTGATAAAAATACACCTTAGGGAACAGCAGGGACTGTGAAGGGTCACAGGCACAGACACATGCATACACACCCACATGTACACATGGATGTTGTGTTGTAGATATGTGGTAGTAGAGTAGTGGCCTGAGGGCACACACTTAATGTGTTGTGAAATCTGTTTTTGAAATGTAATAGTTTTGAACAATGTATATAACTGCCTTCATTTTGCTGGACCCTAGGAAGATGTCCTTGGCAGCAACTAATGGGGATCCATAATACATACAAATTCAAACTAATGATGTTATTTGTTCTGGCTCTTTGGATATTTGTGTAGGAGTTCTTGCCATTGGAGCCTCCTTATCTCTGTTCTTTACCTTATTTCGAAGTCCCATACAGTACGTTGGACATGGAGGCGGGACCTGATGAGGGAGTGGCGGGGGCTGTGCTTGCAAACGAGACCTCCGAGACGAACCCCAGTGACACACCGTCAGGCATACTGAACAGTCAGCAGTTATCTGCTATTGAGGATGAAGAAGTCCTGAATAAACTGGTGAGGCAGTAGTAGTGCATACTTCACATAAACTGTTTCCATTATCTTGTCCAATTACTTTTTTGTCGACGTTTAGAAAGTAGATGTGACAATTGCCTGCTAGGGTATGTTTCCATTTATCTTGGGTTGAGAAAAACAGCTGGACGTAATGATATCTCGCACACAGACACACACACACACAGACACACACACACAGACACACACACACAAACACACAAACACACAGACCTGAACCCAGTAGAAAATCTTTGGAGGGAGCTGAAAGTCCGTATTGCCCAGCGACAGCCCCGAAACCTGAAGGATCTAGAGAAGGTCTGTATGGAGGAGTGGGCCAAAATCCCTGCTGCAGTGTGTGCAAACCTGGTCAAGAACGACAGGAAACGTATGATCTCTATAATTGCAAACAAAGGTTTCTGTACCAAAATATTAAGTTCTACCTTTCTGATGTATCAAATACTTATGCCATGCAATAAAATGCAAATTAACTTACTTAAAAATCATACAATGTGATTTTCTGGATTTTTGTTTTAGATTCCGTCTCTCACAGTTGAAGTGTACCTATGATTAAAAAAAATACAGACCTCTACATGCTTTGTAAGTAGGAAAACCTGAAAAATCGGCAGTGTATCAAATACTTGTTCTCCCCACTGTATATACAGTCATGGCCAACATTTTTGAGAATGACACAAATATGAATTTTCAAGTCTGCTGCCTCAGTTTGTATGGTGGCAATTTGCATATACTCCAGAATGTTATGAAGAGTGATCAGATGAATTGCAATTAATGAAAAGTCCCTCTTTGCCATACCAAATTAACTGAATCCCCCCAAAACATTTCCACTGCATTTCAGTCCTGCCACAAAGGACCAGCTGACATCATGTCAGTGATTCTCTCGTTAACACAGGTGTGAGTGATGACGAGGACAAGGCTGGAGATCACTCTGTCATGCTGATTAAGTTTGAATAACAAACTGAAGCTTCAAAAGGAGGGTGGTGCTTGGAATCATTGTTCTTCCTCTGTCAACCATGGTTACCTGCAAGGAAACACGTGCCGTCATCATTGCTTTGCACAAAAAGTGCTTCATAGACAAGGATATTGCTGCCAGTAAGATTGCACCTAAATCAACCATTTATCGGATCATCAAGAACTTCAAGGAGAGTGGTTCAATTGTTGTGAAGAAGGCTTCAGTGCGACCAAGATAGTTCAGCATGCGCCAGCATGCACCGTCTTCTAAAGTTGATTCAGCTGCGGGATCAGGGCACCACCAGTACAGAGCTTGCTCAGGAATGGCAGCAGGCAGGTGTGAGTGCATTTACATGCACAATGAGGTGAAGACCTTTGGAGGATGGCCTGGTGTCAAGAAGGGCAGCAAAGAAGCCACTTCTCCAGGAAAAATATTAGGGACAGACTAATATTCTGCAAAGGGTACAGGGATTGGACTGCCGAGGACTGGGTTAAAGTCATTCTCTCTGATGAATCCCCTTTCCAATTGTTTGGGGCATCCGGAAAAAAGCTTGTCAAGAGAAGACAAGGTGAGCGCTACCATCAGTCCTGTGTCATGCCAACAGTAAAGCATCCTGAGACCATTTATGTGTGGGGTTGCTTCTCAGCCAAGCGAGTGGGCTCACTCACAATTTTGCCTAAGAACACAGCCATGAATAAAGAATGGTATCAACACATCCTCCGAGAACTTCTCCCAACCATCCAGGAACAGTTTGGTGAAAAACAATGCCTTTCCCAGCATGATGGAGTACCTTGCCATAAGGCAAAAGTGATAACTCAGTGGCTCGGGGAACAAAACATTGATATTTTGTGTCCATGGCCAGGAAACTCCCCAAGACCTTAATCCCATTTTGAACTTCTGGTCAATCCTCAAGAGGCGGGTGGACAAACAAAAACCCACAAATTCTGACAAACTCCGAGCATTGATTATGCAAGACTGCCATCAGTCAGGATGTGGCCCAGAAGTTAATTGACAGCATGCCAGGGTGGATTGCAGAAGTCTTGAAAAAGAACGGTCAACACTGCAAATATTGACTCTTTGCATCAACTTCATGTAATTGTCAATAAATGTAATTGTCAATTGTCAATCAATTTGACACTTATGAAATGCTTGTAATTATACTTCAGTTTTCCATAGTGACATCTGACAAAAATATCTAAAGACACTGAAGCAGCAAACTTTGTGGAAATTAATATTTGTGTCATTCTCAAAACTTCTGGCCACGACTGTACACTAGCGTTGAAAAGTTTGGGTCACTTAGAAATGTCCTTGTTTTTGAAAGAAAAGCAAATTTTTTGTCCATTAAAATAACATCAAATTGATCAGAAATACAGTGTAGACATTGTTAATGTTGTAAATGACTATTGTACCTGGAAACGGCAGATTTAATGGAATATCTACATAGGTGTACTGAGGCCCATTATCAGCAACCATCACTCCTGTGTTCTGATGGCACATTTGTCAGGACCCGGTTACGAACCCGGGTCTCCTGAGTGAGAAACAGTCACTTAACCAACTGAGCCACGAATAGTCAGCAGAACCCAGAAGATGAGGCAGACACAGCAGTACTTGAGACGGTGTATTTAATAAAGTAAAAAGTGAAGTCCTTCAGGAAAACATGTAACTCCACAACCTCAAAAGGAATTCCACAAGAACAAGGTAATCCACAAGGTAATCCTCCACAAGGTAAATCCTCAAGGTGGTAGGTACAAAAATGTCCTTGTTTCCAAAGGTGGGGTAAAAGCATAAAAAAAGCCTCAAAATATATTATTATATATTAGATACTCAAAAATAAATAAACAAGAACAAAAAACAGAATTCCACAAGAACCGGGATCAACAAGAGTACACAGAATACTAGGGCTGGGTGCTAACATACAAACACAGAGCAAAGAACTGAGGGAAACTAAGGGTTTAAATACAATCAGGGGAAAACGAGGCACAGGTGCAAATAATAATGGGGATCAAGGGAAAGCAAAAGGTCAAAAAGCACTATGGGGGCATCGAGTGACCAAAAACCGGAACAACCCTGGCCAAATCCTGACAACATTGTGTTAGCTCATCCAAGTTTAGAATTTGAAAAGGCTAATTGATCATTAGAAAACCCTTTTACAATTATGTTAGCACAGCTGAAAACTGTTGTCCTGATTAAAGAAGCAATACAACTGGCCTTCTTTAGACTAGTTGAGTATCTGGAGCATCAGCATTTGTGGGTTCGATTACAGGCTCAAAATGGCCAGAAACAAAGGACTTTCTTCTGAAACTCATCTGTCTATTCTTGTTCTGAGAAATTAAGGCTATTCCTTTCAAGAAATTGCCAAGAAACTGAAGATCTCGTACAATGCTGTATACTACTCCCTTCACAGAACAGCGCAAACTGGCTCAACAAGTCCTCAACTGGCAGCTTCATTAAATAGTACCTGCAAAACACCAGTCTCAATGTCAACAGTGAAGAAGCGACCGTGAAGATGCTGACCGTGAAGAGGCAACAGTGAAGATGCTGACCTTTTTGTGTATTTGCAAAAATCTACAGTGTCTTATAAAAATGTAGTGGTTGAAGTGTTTCCATTACCCTTTTAGGAAAATTGAGAATTAATACATTTGCGAAAGCCTGTGTGCCCTTCCACCTATCTGTTTTATGTCTCAGGTGGCCCGCGCAAGCCAACATGGATAGAATACAATAATTTACTAATATTTGCCATATTCTAATAATTATCATGTGCCAATGTATCGCCACTGTCCGTGCCATGGTGAGACTTGCACTCCTGTAGATCTGTAATAATTGGATGGTGAAACTTGCATCCAGCCAACCAGAAAAGCAAGGTGAAACAATTCAGACATTCTTGAAAGTCAGGGCAATCCTTGTCCTGCAAAGAAGCATTATTTGTTTATAGTTGAAAACATTTTTTTTTGCAAGCAGTAGGCTTTTAGAATGAAATGTGGAGTGGAGGGTATAGTAAGGCCACATGATGACATCACGTGCTCTGCCAACCTGCAAGAATATTCGCCAATGATTTCTTATTCGGAAAAACACTGTTTCCATCAACATTTGTCGTAATAAAGAAAATCCAGTGTAGGCTATCTTTAGATAATTTATCCTATATCTGCAATTTCCATTACATATTTTGTAGAGTAAAGCTGGGTCAATGACACCTGCCAATAGACAGCAGGTGACCTTTTTGTTGTTGTTTCGCACACCAAGTAAGGAGTTTTTAGTATGGAGGTTAATGAGTGTCGAATTTGGTTTGGTCAACAACCCCTTTTCAAATATTCAAATAAGGATTACAATAACGAGATATATCCGCCAATCCAAAGGAAGGTGAGAGATAGACAGCTTGCCATGCCACTTTGTACACAACGACTCCCATTGTTAGGGCGGGGAGACATGTATCTTGTCAGTATTTCCATAAACTTTACTATAAATCTCGCCAGCTTGTAGTCCTAAAAACGGAAATGATTTACCTCTAGTTCGTTCAGCCATTCCGATGGGCAAAATGAATGGAGAAAGGATAGGCTTATGAGATCTTATACGTTTTGATCTATGAGATGATAAGGTATCAGTCAGTTAACATGACCTTTATGAATTTGGAAGCCTGTATGTGCGTTATGGGTTTTTTAATGACATAAATGCTTCAAAATTCACAAAAAGTGACATTAGCTGATGTAATTGTATAAGATCTCCTATGCCTTGGTTTACCACAGACCTTATTTTCTGCATTTATCCAAAAACCCTACAAAAACCATGCTGAAGAGGAAGGAAACCGTTTAGGGATTTCACCATGAGGCCAATGGTGACTTTAAAACAGAGTTTAATGGCTGGGAGAGGAGAAAACTGAGGATGGGTCAACAACATTGTAGTTACTCCACAATACTAACATAATTGACAGGGTTAAAAGAAGGAAGCCTGTACAAAATATAAATATTCCAAAACATGCATCCTGTTTACTAAAGTAACACAGTGAAATATTTGGCAAAGCAATTCACTTTTTGACCTGAATACAAAGTGGTATGTTTGGGGCAAATCCAATACAACACATTACTGAGTACCACTCTCCATATTTCAAGCATAATGGTGGCTGCATCATGCTATGGGTATGTTTGTAATTATTAAGGACTGGGGAGTTTTTCAGGATAAAAAAGAAACAAAGCTAATCACAGACAAAATCCTAGAGGAAGACCTTGTTCAGTCTGCTTTCCAATAGACACTGGGAGAAGAATTCACCTTTCAGCAGGACAATAAACTAAAACACAATCAATCATATTTCAATCAAATTTATTTATAAAGCCCTTTTTTACATCAGCTTATGTCACAAGGTGCTATACAGAAACCCAGCCTACAATCCCAAACAGCAAGCAATGCAGATGTAGAGGCACGGTGGCTAGGAACAACTCTCTAAAAAGGCCAGAACCTAGGAAGAAACCTAGAGAGGAACCAGGCTATAAGGGGTGGCCAGTCCTCTTCTGGCTGTGCCGGGTGGATATTATAACAGTACATGGCCAAGATGTTCAAGCGTTCATAGATGACCAACAGGGTCAAATAATAATAATAATAATAATAAGTGGCTGTAGAGGGTGCAACAGGTCAGTACCTCAGGAGTAAATATCAGTTGGCTTTTCATAGCCGAGCATTCAGAGTTATTCAAAGCTAAATCTACATTGGAGTTGCTTACCAAGCAGACAGTGAATGTTCCTGAATGGCTCAGTTACAGTTTTGACCAAAATCTACTTGGAAATACATTGCAAGACCTGAAAATGGTTGTCTAGCAAAGACCAACAGCCAATTTGACAGAGCTTGAAGAATTTTTAAAATAATAATGGCCAAATGTTGCACAATCCAGATGTGGAAAGCTCTTAAAGACTCCCAGCTGTAATCGCTGCCAAAGGTGCTTCTACAAAGTATTGACTCAGGAGTGTGAATACGTATGTAAATTAGATATTTCTGTATTTATTTTCAATAAATTTGCTAACATTTTTAAAAATAACAATATTGGGGTACTGTGTGTAGATGGGTGAGAAAATATATTTAATAATTTAGAATTCAGGCTATAACACAACAAACCATGGTGGAGTTATTGCCTACATTACTATTGAGTTCAGCCTTGGTCTCCTCATCTTTTGGTTTCTACATGGGTTTATCTCTGACAGTTGGATAAAGCTGTGGATTTTGATGAAAGGCGAATGATCCGCGCTGCATTGAGGGACTTGCTCAAGAAGAAGAGAGGTAAGATCAGAGAGCTTTAACGTGAAATGTGACAGAATTGCATCTCTGCTATCACTCCTGACAACCCCTTTGAATGTCCACTCGCTGACCTACTTCCAATTCTAATACTACAATTCTCTTTTTCTCCCTCTACTTCTCTCTAAAGAGAAGCGAGAGAAAGAGCGGGGGTCCAGGCAAGCTGACCTGAGGCAGCAGGCTTTGAGTAAAGCAGGCACAGGACGGATGGGAATGAACAGAGGCCAGACCAGCAACCACCAGCAAAGATCCCACAGTTAGTATCATATCACCCAGTAGATATGGGAGTTTTTCAAAATTGGATTTGTTTTCGAATTCTTTGTGGATCTGTGTAATATGAGGGAAATATGTCTCTCTAATATGGTCATACATTGGGCAAGACTAGTTTGCTCTGTTTTTTTGTTAATTCTTTCCAATGTGTCAAGTAATTATCTTTTTGTTTTCTCATGATTTGGTTGGGTCTAATTGTGCTGCTGTCCTGGGGCTCTGTAGGGTGTGTTTGTGAACAGAGCCCCAGGACCAGCTTGCTTAAGGGACTCTTCTCCAGGTTCATCTCTCTGTAGGTGATGGCTTTGTTGTGGAAGGTTTGGGAATCGTGCTTCCTTTTGTGTTTGTGAGGTGGTTATAGAATTTAACGGCTCTTTTCTGGATTTTGATAATTAGTGGGTATCGGCCTAATTCTGCTCTGCATGCATTATTTGGTGTTCTACGTTGTACACGGAGGATATTTTTGCAGAATTCTGCGTGCAGAGTCTCAATTTGGTGTTTGTCCCATTTTGTGAAGTCTTGGATGGTAAGCGGACCCCAGACCTCACAACCATAAAGGGCAATGGGCTCTATGACTGATTCAAGTATTTTTAGCCAAATCCTAACTGGTATGTTGAAATTTATGTTCCTTTTGATGGCATAGAATGCCCTTCTTGCCTTGTCTCTCAGATCGTTCACAGCTTTGTGGAAGTTACCTGTGGCGCTGATGTTTAGGCCAAGGTATGTATAGTTTTTTGTGTGCTCTAGGGCAACATAGTCTAGATGGAATTTGTATTTGTGGTCCTGGTGACTGGACCTTTTTTGGAACACCATTATTTTGGTCTTACTGAGATTTACTGTCAGGGCTCAGGTCTGACATAATCTGTGCATAAGACCTAGGTGCTGCTGTAGGCCCTCCTTGGTTGGTGACAGAAGCACCAGATCATCAGCAAACAGCAGACATTTGACTTCGGATTCTAGTAGGGTGAGGCCGGGTGCTGCAGACCTTTCTAGTGCCCGTGCCAATTCGTTGATATATATGTTGAAGAGGGTGGGGCTTAAGCTGCATCCCTGTCTAACCCCTCGACCCTGTGTGAAGAAATGTGTTTTTTTGCCAATTTTAACCGCACACTTGTTGTTTGTGTACATGGATTTTATAATGTCGTATGTTTTACCCCCAACACCACTTTCCATCAGTTTGTATAGCAGACCCTCATGCCAAATTGAGTCGAAAGATTTTTTGAAATCAACAAAGCATGAGAAGACTTTGCCTTTGTTTGTTTGGTTGTCAATTAGGGTATGCAGGAAGAATACATGGTCTGTTGTACGGTAATTTGGTAAAAAGCCAATTTGACATTTGCTCAGTACATTATTGTCATTGAGGAAGTGTACGAGTCTGCTGTTAATGATAATGCAGAGGATTTTCCCAAGGTTACTGTTGACGCATATTCCACGGTAGTTATTGGGGTCAAATTTGTCTCCACTTTTGTGGATTGGGGTGATCAGTCCTTGGTTCCAAATATTGGGGAAGATGCCAGAGCTAAGGATGATGTTAAAGAGTTTTAGTATAGCCAATTGAAATTTGTTGTCTGTATATTTGATCATTTCATTGAGGATACCATCAACACCACAGGCCTTTTTGGGTTGGAGGGTTTTTATTTTGTCCTGTAACTCATTCAATGTAATTGGAGAATCCAGTGGGTTCTGGTAGTCTTTAATAGTTGATTCTAAGATCTGTATTTGATCATGTATATGTTTTTGCTCTTTATTCTTTGTTTAAGAGACAAAAAGATTGGAGAAGTGGTTTACCCATACATCTCCATTTTGGATAGATAATTATTTGTGTTGTTTGTTTAGTGTTTTCCAATTTTCCCAGAAGTGGTTAGAGTCTATGGATTCTTCAATTACATTGAGCTGATTTCTGACATGCTGTTCCTTCTCTCTCTCTCGCGCTCTCTCTCGCTCTCACACTCTCTATCTCTCTCCAAGCTTTCAAATCAAAGTGGGATTGTGAGAGATGACCTGCTTCCCTACTCAAAATCACTACATGCCCCCTTCTGTTTCTCTACAGTGCACAGCCAACTTTCTGCATCAACCACCAACTCCTTCACTAAAACAACTGGCAGGTGAGTCATTGAGCTAACAGCCAGCCTTGCTTCACGTGTGATTGATCAAATTCTGCATGTCTAAGTTGTGATACTAGGAGTGTGTTAAATAACGTGTTTATCCTCTCTCCTCAGCATGGCCAACCCAGCTATGGCACCAGCCCATCAGTGTTCCCCTATCGTTGCAGAACCCAACATGAAAAATGTCAAGCAGATGTTACTGGATTGGTGCAGGGCCAAAACCGAACCATATGAGGTAAGCATTTGAGGACTCACTATCTTATATCTACATGAATATATTCTTGTTTTATACCCACAGTGTCCCCAGCATACCAATAACCTTACTTCACTTGATCAATGTCTTTGTAAATCCACTCCCTCTCCTCGAACTCTTTGGTGTTCCCTTTTATGTCCCCTCCTCCCTTACCATGTGCAGGGGGTGGAAATCCGCAACTTCTCCTCCAGTTGGAGTGATGGCATAGCATTCTGTGCACTGGTGCACAGGTTCTTCCCAGATGCATTTGAGTACTCCATACTCAACCCAAACGCACGCAAAGACAACTTTGAGCTGGCCTTCAGCACTGCAGAGTGAGTTTCCTATGTATCTATTCTAAACAAACATTGAAACACAAACACACACCCTCAGCCACAGAAAACCTACTCTGACAAAATGCACTTTCTACTCACAGATGCACAAGAAGGCCCCAAGGGCTGTGCAGTGATCGATTGAACTTGACAAAAATACCTTCTCTCAGGAAAAAAACAAAAAACTGTATTGTCCACTAGCTCAGCTGCCAGTGGATCCTGCCTGGGGACAATGATTGTGATTGCTCAGGCATGTGTCTCTCTCTTCTCCTCTCTTTTGGCTGTAGAAGGCTGGCAGATTGCCCCCCTCTGCTGGACGTTGAAGACTTGCTGGGGATGCGTGAGCCTGACTGGAAGTGTGTGTACACATACATCCAGGAGTTCTATCGATGCCTGGTGGAGAAAGGCCTAGTTAAAACCAAAAAGAAACTCTAGAGACGGATGTTTCACAATATGGGGATGGGGAGGGCATATAAGAGTTTGTAGTTTGCTGCAGTGCCTTTTAAGCACATAGCTGGGATTTTGTATTAACTGTGTGTATCTTTGTATTGGTTTGTGTGTATTAGCTGACACTTTCTGTTTATGTGTTGAGAGGACAGCTGGCACGTAGGATCAGTACATTCCACTGAGATTACACGTCTGATATAATCTCAGTCAGAGCCATGGAGAATCTGGGAATGGCTTTTTATGGTGCTGCTGTGCCCTGACTACAATGCCTTTTTGTGGGTAGGCTATGTATGGGTTAAAGATACAAGAGGTCAAATGTAATGATTGATTTGTGAACATGTATTTTGTTTTGATCACATTATAGAGTACTACTACATTTATATTACGGGGAACCCACACCATTTTCAGCCTGAATGAGGATTGTTGCCAAGTCATTACTGTATTTGGTCACTATTTAAAAATGGAAAATATCCCTGAAGTCTACTCCATCAAAGTTTAGACCCAAAGGCATCATGGTCCAGGGCAAATAAAATGCAGTGACTGGCTCGCAGTAACACTGACTTATTATTGGCTGAGCTACTCAGGACCACCATGTGCTCAGAGACAGACTATAATCATACTATATAAACACAGAGTTGCCATACCTTGTTAGTCATATAGCCTACATTATGTAGCCCAAATGCATACAATTTGGAAGTGATTCTTCAAAATATTGGCACTTTACTCTAGCTCACCAGACTGTGAAGGCTAATGTATATCAGTGAATAACAGTTAAATAAACAAACCAAGCCTACTCATCCAATAGAGTGCACTGTATGTGTGTCAATTTGGACTGATATATACACAATAAATAGACAATAAAATAACATAACACAGCTCGCACCTCTGACGTGGTGGGGTGTCTTCTTCTTGCCCATGTGCAGATGGTCACATCATCAATCAATCAATCAAATGCATGTATAAAGCCCTATTTACATCAGCTGTTGTCATAAAGTGCTATACAGAAACCCAGCCTAAAACCATTAATAGCAAGAAATGCAGCTGTAGAAGCATTGTGGCTAGGAAAACTCCCTAGAAAGGCAGGAACCTAGGAAGAAACCTAGAGAGGAACCAGGCTCTGAGGGGTGGCCAGTCCTCTTCTGGCTGTGCTGGTGGAGATTATAACAGTACCAGGCCAAGATGTTCAAACGTTCATAGACAATAATAATAATAATAATCACAGTGGTTGTCCAGGGTGCAACAGGTCAGCACCTTATGAGTAAACGTCAGTTGGCTTTTCATAGCTAAGCATTCAGACTTAGAGACAGCAGGTGCGGGTATCTTTCACTACATTTTACGCTTTCAACGGACAATCATAGTTCGCATAACGGTTAAAGCAATAATTTCACAAGTAAGATAACTCTGACAGCAGAGATAACATCATTTAAATGCGCTCAAGCATAGTGGTCACGCGGGGCCCCAACTCCGGGTGCTCTTGCGCAGTGTCCTGTAGAATAACAGCTAGGCTATAGGCTACACGGCTGTGCACGTTAAGATAGCCTACCAGCCTGACATTTTCATTCTGCGCAGTTCATTTATAGAAACCTAGTCACAACGCCTGCTGAATTTGGAGGTTGTGATTTCTTGGGTGCATTTTTTACGGTCTCACTCTGACTCTATTCTCAATCAGATATTATTAGGGCGCTGTGTGAGTGATGTGGGTTCCTCTCTAGGAAAACAGTTGCACCGGTCAGGCAGCAGGTAAGCAGGATCGAGACGCAGGCAGCTGTCCCGTTAACTGGGCAGTCTGCATCACGCGTACAGATGCTCTTCTAGTAGCCTATTTATGTAAATGAGCTAAACACACATCTCAAGGATATGTTTACTGGAAAGAAGGCACTAGGTTACTGTCTTTTCACGTTTTATGCCACTAAACTCGCGTACCGGGGCCGGCGCCAGGTTTATTACCTTTGACAGCTCGCGCAAGCGTCACTGACTGCTGTCATTCTCCACGGTATGTACTTGTCTCTCTACGGTATCTATTTGTCATTCCTCGAGGCGTAGTATATATTTCAGACGCGTCGAAGAAAACCGTATACCGTGAAGTCCTGTCTTTTTGAGGATTGAAAGAAAGCGTAGATGTTTCTGTCCGTATCTTGGACCGATTCAATTGGATAAGTCTATTTTACCATGCCCTGCCTTGCGCCAGTTTAAGACCGATTCCTTGTACACATTTCAGATAAAAGGTAATGTATTTGTCTGTGTGCGCAACCATACATCTGCCTATAGGCTATGTGATTATTATTGTATGTTGGTTGATGATCATACATTCTTGTTTTTTATTTTCTATGATGTCAGTGTGCCCCAGCAGAGAGGTGCATGGCCGAGGAGAGCTGTATTAAGTGATGTTATAGATCTGTTATAAACGTTGATGTGTGACAGATGGGTAGAATAGAATCCCCAGGCCATTACACTCTTAATCCACCTATTTGACTCCACCTCTGCTGAAATAGCCATTATCAACAACATTTGTGGTGGCTTTTCACTTTCCAATATATTGATGTATTGACACACCTTCAATGACCACAACCACAATCTATTATGTTTAGGCTACCCTTGCACAAGCAAGTGGTCACATGTGCCCTTCAATTTTCAGAGCCACTCTGAATGTCATAAATAAATTATGGGGGTCAGGGCCAGCTCTAGCATTCTGGGGGCCCTAAATGAGATTTGGTTGTGACTGTCAGTGACTGACAAAACGAGAGTAACACTGAGGATGCACAACCAAATTTCGAACTTGCACCTTGTGTATTCTACTATTCTAACTCTCAACAGTAAATTGAGACCACAACTGAGCCCCCCCCCCCCTCTGCCACTGGCCTATAGGCTACTTCTCATAGAGAGGGGGACTATGTAGACCAGTATGTGGCTCATCTGTTGACATTTGTGTTGTGCGCTGTGTCCCTCTATATCTGCTGCTGCAGTGGGTTAGTGTTGCATCTCTAAACACACACTCTCGCTGCCACAGAACGTGTGTGAGTTAGAGTGTATTAGAGAGAGACCTAGCTAGTTCTACCTGAGGCAGAGGAGCATGATATATTGGTTTCATGCACAGAAAGCCAATCTTCCCCCTCCATCTCCAAAACATACAGTAGTTGAAAGGGAAGACACAAAGAGGGAATGGGGTAGAAAGGGGGTTGGGGGACTGAAATATGTTGCTAAGCAACAGGGAAGTAGACCAGGATGGGGGAGAAAGATGGTACCCACCAGCTTGCCTGTGGTTCAGTATGGTGGTGATGTCAGCAGTGGTGTCTGAGGACTCGGGGGCAGGAGGTGGACAGGTACTCAATGTGAGCCAGCTCCCCCCACCCGCTTCTGGCTCCATGCCAATCCCCCCTCTTGTCGGGCCACAGGGCTCTGTGATAGATGGAGAGATGGTCTGTGACCAGAGGGAGGACAAGGGAGGGGGTTGTGAAGGACAAACAAACACAGGTCACTCATCTTCTCATTCTACATTGGTATCAGTTACACAACAGAGGAGTCTGGTGGGAGGAGCTATAGGAGGACAGGCTCATTGTAATGGCTGGAATGGACTCAATGGAACAGAGCTAAACACGTTGTTTCCATGTGTTGATGTGTTTGGTACCATTCCATTGATTCATTTTCAGCCATTACAATGAACCTGTCCTTCCATAGCTTGTCTCACCAGCCTCCTCTATTACACACCCAGCCCAGCAGACTGCACATTCCTCTCTCTATCTCACAATCGCTCTCCCATCCCTTCACCATGATTTGTGGTTACTAACCAGGTTGATGGATCAAATGCAGCATAAACAAAGCAGCACAGATCCAGCCAGACCATCTGGACAACCTGGGAGGAATACTTTTCCAGCACCTGCTCTACCCCGGCGACCAACAGCTCAGGACACCTCTATCCCCAGTCCCACAGGGGGGTCTGGGAAACTCCCAGGACTGGCCTCAGGTGTACGTCAGATGCCAGATCAGGTGAGGCTGGAGCATGTACAACCTGGGTCCAGTCCTGCAGTTCCAGTCTATTTCAGCCGTCCCAGACCTACTGCACTAAATTCCTCCAGAGATTCAGAGGCTGATATGAAGGATAAGGCCTCTATTCCAAACCGCATTCCTGGACCACACAGCTCCATCTCCCTGTCCCAGTCCCCTACAGAGTCTTCCCTGTTGTCCCACAGCCCTCAGAGTCCTCACAGCACTCAGCCTTACACCGGCCAGCCTTACCTCACCCCCCAGCCTAACCTGCCTCAGCCCTGCCTCACCCCACCATCCAGCCTCAGCCCCAAACCAGGCTCCAGTCCACAGTCCCAGAGGACCAGCTCCCCTCTGGGTGCTATGGAAAATCAGCCACAGACTGAAGGAGAAACGGATCACGGTTTCAGGTGAGACAGATCACGACTGATGATGCCAAGTACTATTTTAGTAGCATGCCCACTGTATGACATTTGTTCTAAAGTTTCTACACCCTAACTAAATATAGTAACATGTTGTCTCCATGGAGATAGTTTTCTCTTTCTTGGCAGACCAGCTAGGCAGAACTCAGCCTCAGTGATTGAAGTCATTTGCAGCATGATGGGTTGATTTGAGCCAGTGTGTCACATGAATCAAATGTCATACATCTCAGTAAGAGCTGTCTGAAGTGGACAGAATGGATGCAGGCTGTACATTTCCTTGACAGAGGTCCCAGAACCCCCACTGGTCACTGTACAGTATGGGTTCAACACTTAACATTGAGCTATACATTATTACATAATAATTACATTGTGACTACACAGTTATGATTGCAAATCACTGTAACGGGAAAGTAATGAATGTGTTTGCATAACTAGTGATAATGTAGGATGTGCATGCCCACCTGTGTTGTCCTCTAATAGGGTGCACATTGTCACATGGAATGTGGGCTCTGCTGTTCCCCCTGATGACGTCACATCTCTGTTTGGGCCGCATGCTGGCGATGGGAGTACAGACATGTTTATCATTGGGTGAGCTTCTGCTCCAATCACAACGGTGCCAGGGAGACAGCCTTGAATGTCTCTCCTCCATCATATCTCTATCACTGTTCTGATCTCTCCTCTACTACTTCATCTATCCATCCAAACATTTGCTCATTGCTCTTCTGCTCCCACTGAGTTATGAGTTGTTCTTCCTCTCTTCCTCCCCACTCAGGCTTCAGGAAATGAATTCTATGATCAACAAGCGGCTGAAGGACGCTCTCTTCCACGACCAGTGGAGTGAGCTTTGCATGGACACACTCAGTCGCTTTGGATATGTGCTGGTCAGTAAGGAGTTAGCGCACTATGATGTCACTGTCTCAATCTCTATCGGGACAGTTACTCACGACAGTCGTGACAGAGTATAATGTCAAACATCTTATCTAATGGTTTGTCTTCTTATTGTAAGATTACTTCTTCTTTCTCCTCTCTCTTTATCTCTCTCTCACTCTTTATCTCTCTCTTTATCTCTCTTTATCTCTCTCTCTCTCTACCCTTCTCTTCTCATCCTCCTTAATCACTATAGGTGGCGTCCCAGCGTATGCAGGGGGTTCTGTTGCTGGTGTTCTCTAAATTCTGCCATCTTCCATTCCTGAGGGGGGTGCAGACAGAGAAAACACGCACAGGCCTCGGGGGCTACTGGGTGAGTGTCACCCATGGCAACCCCTGCTCTAAAATAGGAGCTTGTCAGTAAATGCACAGTCCAAAAACCCTTGTACACAAATAGTTTTTATATTGCATAAAAATATGTTAAAATGCCAGGGAGAGAGAGAGTGTGTGTGTGTGTGTGTGTGTGTGTGTGTGTGTGTGTGTGTGTGTGTGTGTGTGTGTGTGTGTGTGTGTGACCTTCCTGTGCATGTTGATGTCAGCATGACTACTGGCTGCTGGTGCAGTCTCCTTTTCTCTGAGGTCAGTGCAGCAGGACTGTCAGGCTGTCTGGTTCTCTGATACCATGCCATCTGTCCTTTCATGCTTATCACAATGGATGTTTGATTACATAGACCTGGAGAGCATCCATGTTTAATCCATCAATGTGTGTGACATTTTCACATTCGCTCTCTTCCCCGCCCCCAGGGTAATAAAGGGGGTGTAAGTGCGAGGATGACGATGTTCGGCCACCCGGTGTGTTTCCTGAACTGCCACCTGCCGGCTCACATGCGGAACCTGGAGCAGCGCATGGAGGACTTTGAGAGCATCCTGCAGCAACAGCAGTTTGATGGCGCGACCGCCTCGGGTGTGCTGGACCACGAGTGGGTCATTTGGATGGGGGAGGGCTGATGTAAACAATATGTGTAGGGCCACAAGTTTTTCCCACCTGTCCACCTGGCGGCAGTTAGCCTAGTGGTTAGATCCTTGTAACCAGTAACCGACAGTTTGCTAGTTCGAATCCCTGAACCGACTAAGTAAAACTGTCGCTCTGTCCTTGATAAAGGCACGTAACCCTAATTTCTCCCGGGTTGCTGTCAATAATGGCCAATACCATGCCGTGACTCCACTCTCTGAGGTAGTTGGGATATGTAAAAAACACAATTCCATTTCACCACACATGTACATGTGTGAAACATAACAAATATAAGACCCCCTTATTTGACCTTTGGGAGTTTTTCCTTGGTCATATGGTCACGAAATACTCTTAATTATGTGGTCTAATGATCAGTCGTTGGCTCATGGATGGTCGATGAAATGGTTATTTGTTCTTCTCCCAGCGTGGTGTTCTGGTTTGGGGATCTTAACTTCCGCATCGAGAACTATGACATTCATGTGGTGAAGAGTGCCATTGACAGCAATAAGCTCCCTTTGCTGTGGGAGCGAGACCAGGTGAGAAAGCTGTAGAATCTACTTATTTGACATTAAAAAAAGTCCAAATGGAATTTTCTGGAAGTCATGATTATCTTTGGAAACAAAGAGTGTTGATTCATTACCAACAGAGGGAGCTATAGCACCACAAAAATTAACCTACGCCCAATAATATTTATTCACTCAGTGACTACATCAAGTCAAACAAGCTACTTTGATGATTCATTGGTATATATATATTTTTTCTCTCTCTCCCTTTCTCTCTCTATTTCCATCTCTCTCTTTTCTATTTCTCTCTCTCATTTGTTTTGCAGCTCAACATAGCTAAAAACAGTGAGTCCATCTTAGATGGCTTCTTGGAAGGCCCTCTCAAATTCCCCCCCACATATAAGTTTGATGTGGGGACACACACATACGACACCAGGTATGTGATTCTGTGTAAAGAAATACACAGTTTGTGATTGATGTGATGCTCCCTCCATTAACTGATTCAC
The DNA here is from genome assembly GCF_036934945.1 of Oncorhynchus masou masou. Lineage (NCBI taxonomy): Eukaryota > Metazoa > Chordata > Actinopteri > Salmoniformes > Salmonidae > Oncorhynchus > Oncorhynchus masou. Next base: position 20,879,124 of record NC_088219.1, read on the forward strand.
TGACCTCTAGTTCCCACTATTATCTCTCTCTCTGTACCTCTCACAGCAGTAAGAAGCGAAAGCCAGCATGGACAGACCGTATCTTGTGGCGTCTGCGTTGTACGGGCTCCCCTGTTCCTACCCACAATGCCGCTCTGCAGCGTGGCCTAACCTCGTGGCTGGGTGGGGCAACCAAGGTGGTGCAACACTCCTACCGCAGTCACATGGGCTACACCTGCAGTGACCACAAACCGGTCTCTGCTGTCTTCTCATTACATGTAAGTCCAACCTCCCTGTGACCCCTGAACTCTCACCCCAGCAGTCACACTGTTTGATATTCATCCAGATATGGTGAAAACCTTCACAGTTACTGACACATTATAACACTAGTATGACCTCACATCGTTAGAATCAGCCTCAGAAATGATCTTCCTTTCCATCTGTCTCTGTGTCTGTTTTCACTATCATACTTTCTCCCCCAGTTCCCATTCAAAGTGGACCTTCCTCTTGTAACGTTAGAGTATGAGAAGGAGTGGACTAAAGTTTCTGATGCTACAGTCAGATTCACTGTGAGGTCCAACTTCCAGCGCAGCTCATGGGACTGGGTTGCAATATACAAGGTAACTGTGACTTCAACTTTAAACCAGTGAGAGTTCATATTTGCTCTCACACATACCTACAGTACAGTGGCTTCAGAAAGTATTCACTCTTGACTTTTTCAAAAAATGTTGTTATAGCCTGAATCTTTTGGTTGATAAAATGTATTTTTTTATCACTGGCTTCCACAATATACCCCAAAACGCCAAAATGGAATTGTGTTTTTAGACATTTTTATAAATTAATCAAAAAAATTAAAAGCTGAAATGTCTTTAGTCAGTAAGGAAAAGAGAAAGGGGATACCTAGTCAGTTGTACAACTGAATGCTTTCAACTGAAATGTGTCTTCCGCGGGGGGGGGGCTGCCTTAATCGATATCCACGTCTTCGGCACCCGAGGAACAGTGGGATAACTGCTGTGCTCAGGGGCAGAATGACGGATTTTTACCTTGTCAGCTCTGGGATTTTATCCGGCATCCTTTCGATTACGTGCCAAATAAGTATTCAACGCCTTTGTTATAGTAAGCCTAAATAAATTCAGGAGTAAAAAGGTGTTGAACAAGTCACATAATAAGTTGCATGGACTCACATGAGTACTCTGTGTGCAATAATAACAATAACATAATTTTTTAATCTACCTCATCTCTGTACCCCACACATACAATTATCTGTAAGGTCCCTGAGACCATGGAGATTTTCCAATGCCTCGTAAAGAAGGGCAACTATTGGTAGTTGAGTAAAAAATAAATAAAAGCAGACATTGAATATTCCTTTGAGCATGGTGAAGTTATTAATTATACTTTGGATGGTGTACCAATACACCCAGTCACTACAAAGATGCAGGCATCCTTCCTAACTCAGTTGTCGGAGAGGAAGGAAACCACTCAGGGATTTCACCATGAGGTCAATGGTGACTTTAAAACAGTAACAGAGTTTAATGGCTGGCAGAGGAGAAAACTGAGGATGGATCAACAACATTGTAGTTACTCCACAATACTAACATAATTGACAGGGTTAAAAGAAGGAAACCTGTTCAGAATAAAATATTAGAAAACATACATCCATTTGGCAAAGCAATTAACTTTTTGTCCTGAATGCAAGGTGTTATGTTTGGGGCAAATCCAATACAACACATTACTGAGTACCACTCTCCATATTTTCAAGCATAGTGGTAACTGTATCATGGTATGGGTATGCTTGTAATAGTTAAGGACTGGGGAGTTTTTCAGGATAAAAAAGAAACGTAAAGGAGCTAATCACAGGCAAAAACCTTGTTCAGTCTGCCCTCCACCAGACACTGGGAGATGAATTCACCTTTCAGCAGGACAGTAACCTAAAACAGGCCAAATCTAAACTGGAGTTGCTTACCAAGAAGACTGTGAATGTTCCTGAGTGGCTGAGTTACAGTTTTAACTTAAATCTACTTGAAAATCTAAGACCTGAAAACAGTTGAACAACAACCAATTTGACAGAGCTTGAAACATTTTGAAAAGAATAGTGGCCAAATGTTGCACAATCCAGATGTGGAAAGCTCTTAAAGACTTATACAGAAAGACTCCCAGCTGTAATCGCTGTCAAAGGTGCTTCTACAAATTATTGACCCAGGGGTGTGAATACTTATGGAAATTAGATATTTGTGTATTTCAGTTTCAATACATTTCTAACATTTCTAAAAACATGTTTCCACTTTGTCAATATGGGCTTAATTGATATCTGTGGTTTTTCTTCACAGGTTGGGTTCAAACATCACAAGGACTATGTAGCATATGTGTGGGCCAAGGCAGATCATGGGTCACAGGTATGATACAAAGCCTGACAGACATACTCTCACAACCAACCTCAGAGATCCATTGAGATAATAACATTACAAACACACTCACTTGCTATCTTTCCATTTTCTCTATTTTGTTCTTCTCTCTCTTTTTCCTTTTCTCTTCTCAGGTAACATTTACAGAGGAGGATTTGCCCAGGGATGCAGGGGAATACATTTTGGGTTTCTATAGCAACAACATGAATACTATTATCGGAGTGACATTGCCCTTTCAGGTCAGGACCCTTCCTGCAGTTTTCCTTCCTGTGTTGTTCAATGAACATAGAATAAAGCAATTGCTTCCCACCCTTTCCTCTACACTCTTCAACAACCCTCCATCTCCCATAGATCCATGTTCCTGTGTGCAGCCCGACAGCCCCACCAGTATGCCGCTCAGACAGTTCTGACGTCAGCTCGGAGGATGACAGCACACTGGTCCTGCTGGCCCCTGCTAGCTCCCGCAGCCCAAGCCCTGGCAAAAGCAAACACCACCGCCGCAGCCGCAGTCCTGCTCACTCCAACACCCCCATGCCCTCCCTGCAGGGCCTCAGCTTGCACCCTCGTCCCCTAGAGGTCCTACCAAGCAGCCGCTCGCCCTGCTCTGCAGCTAAGAAGGAGCGCCTGGTCTCCCCCCAGGACACACTGCCGTCGCCCATCAGCCCACTCACGCCCCGCAGCCCTGTGTCACCCGGGGGTGGGGTCTCAGCCCCAGAGGCTCTGATTGCTGCCATCCTGGGGGAACACAGGCCAACTCAGGTCACCCCGACAGGGGGCAGGTCACCAGGCAAGACTGGAGAGACAAGTTTATGAGAAGCCCAAGCAACAATCTCTGTGGGGTCATGAATGTACACAGACATTGAGATAAGACTGTTGAAATGAGGCCAGTAAAGACCATATGATGATAGAATCTAGGGCTGATATGGTCCATTATTCTGATGCTGATCTGACCCCACACTGTCACTGCGCTCATAAAAGCAGTGCATTGTATGACTTGTAGTTTGCAACATTCCACATGGTAGTGAACCAGTTGTCTCTGTTTCTTAATCTACTTATCAGTGACTTCATCCCATACATACACTGTGTGTACTTTGGAGTCAGGAGCTAGTCCAAATCGATAACAGTCTAAGTCTTACCCCAAGAAGTGCTTTTGCAGACTCATATCAATACTCTATGCACACAATAAATGTAAAGCCAAAGCAAGAGTAAATCTGCAATGTACAGTACTGCTGTTGTTATGGTAAGTTGAAAGGATGTCTATATGCCCTACCCATATGGGCCGGATCATTTGGTGTGGTATGATATCCATCTTTCCATGCCCCTTAGCGCCAACTGATATTAAACCACTTCAACCGGTTTGTTTCTGAATCTCCCCCATCTTGTGTATATGTGTGTAGAATTGTACATGTTTGAGAGAAAAAAAACATTCCTGTCTTATTTTCAGAGTGATAAAGGATTCTAATGATTTAGTGGTTTGTTTTGGTTGTGGACATATTGGTTGTGTGAGGAAAATAAAATGATAATCCTGAGAAAAATACTATAGATTTTTGATATCATCCACAGAACATTCAATGGGACAGTTCGTAATTATAACGTGCAGAGTCCACACAGGCTAATGGCCAATCCTCAAACAGGGCTTTAGTTTTTTGAGATATCCCTACCCAAGGTAGAACAAAACATAGCCATGTTTTTTCACATCTCTTGTCTCCAATTTATGAAATGGATGGGTGTGTAAAAATATTTTACTGCAAAACCAGTTAAATTGATAGAAAATATGACACACATCCTAAACTCCAAAAGTGCAGAATAATGCCGAGCTGGAGAGGGGATCGGCTGCATAAGTTCACAGAACCCAATATTGCAAGTTTTAATACTGATAAAATGTGGAATACACATAGTCTGTTGCCTGCCCTACATACAAAAACAGCATAAGGATTTCTTGAAGCATTTTGGAAGTATAGACCTTTAAATCATTACCAACTAAAAAAATTATGATGAATGGAAGCTTTTGTTTTTGGGTAGCTGATTAATAGACAGCTTTCCAAGTAAAATAAGCTCTTATTCAGTTCTATATGGTCCTGCCTGAAATAAATAAATGAAGTGCCTTCATAAAGTATTCATACCTCTTGGCTTATTCCACATTTTGTTGTGTTACAGCCTAAATTCAAAACTGATTAATTGAAAGTAAAAACATATTTTTAGAATTTCTTTCAATTACAAAAAAAAAAAAAAGATATACAGAAATATCCCACCATTGGCAGCGATTACAGCTTTGCGTCTTTCTGGGTAAGACTCTAAGAGCTTTGCACATCTGGATTGTACAATATTTGCACATTATTATTTTTTACAATTCTTCAAGTCTTGCCGTAGATTTTACAGCCGATTTAAGTCAAAACTCTAACTAGGCCACTCAGGAACATCCAATGTCATCTTGGTTGGCAACTCCAGTGTGAATTTGGCCTTGTGTTTCAGGTAATTGCCCTGCTGAAAGCTGAATTTGTGTGTTGTGAAGCAGACTAAACCAGGTTTGTGTCTAGGATTTTGCTTGTGCTTAGCTTTATTCAGTTTCTGCATTATCCTAAAAAACGCCCTAGTGCTTGCCGATGACAAGCACACCCATAACATGACTGTCACGTCCTGACCATAGAGAGTCCTTATTTTCTATGGTGGAGTAGGTCAGGGCGTGACTGGGGGGTTAGTCTAGTTTATTATTTCTATGTGGGTGTTCTAGTTTTCATGTTTCTTTGTTGGTGATTTGTATGATTCCCAATGGTAATCGTTGTCTCTAATTGGGGATCATATTTAAGTAGTGTTTGTTCCCACCTGTGTTTGTGGGATATTGTATTTTGAGTAAGTGTATGTAGCACCTCTGTAGTCACGGTTCGTTGTTAGTTTATTGTTTATTGTTTTTGCTAGGTTTCACTATTAATAAATTATGTGGAACTCAACATTTGCTGCGTTTGGTCCGTTTCTACAAACGATCGTGACAGAATATCCCACCACAATGAGACCAAGCAGCGTGCCCGGGAGGAAATGGCATCCTAGTCTTTGGAGGAGATCAGGGAGAAAATAAGTTGGACCTGGGAGGAAATAATGGAAGGACAGGTGATCCTTCCTTGGCAGGAGTCACAGCAGACGCAAGGAGAGAAGGGAGAACAGCGACGACGCCGGGATTCGGGGCCACAGAGAAAGCCAAAAGACAGCCCAACATTTTTGGGTGGGTGGGGCACATGAAGTGGTCGGCGGAGCCGAGGAGTGAACCAGAGCCAGTCTGGGAGAATAGGGAGAAACTGGAGGAGAGTGAAAGGAAAGAGCCAGAGACTGTCCGGGAGGCAATGGCAAAGTTGGGAGAGAGTGAGATGAGAGAGATGTTGTGCAAGTGTGTTCTGCTCAACGTCCGACCAGAGGATCCGGTTAGCAGTCTGGTGCAACCTGTGCCGGTTCCACGCTTCTGGCCTCAAGTGCGCCTCTCCAGTCCGGTACGTCATGTGTCTCCTCCTCGCACTCTCCCTGAAGTGCGTGTCCCCAGTCCGGTACGTCCTGTGCTTGCTCCTCGCACTCTCCCTGAAGTGCGTGTACCCAGTCAGGTACGTCTTGTGCCTGCTCCTCGCACTCGCCCTGAGGTGCGTGTCACCGCTCCGGTACAATTTGTGCCGGCTCTACGCGCCAGGTCTCCAGTGCACCTCCACAGCCCAGTGCGTCCTGTTTTTTCTCCCCGCACTCACCCTGAAGTGCGTCACCAGTCCGGTACCACCAGTGCCGGCCCCACGCACCAGGCTTCCTGCGATGATCCCCAGTCCAGAGCTTCCGGAGACGGTTCCCAGTTCGGAGCTTCCGGCGACAGTTCCCAGTCCAGAGCTTCCGGCGACGGTTCCCAGTCCAGAGCTTCCGGCGACGGTTCCCAGTCCAGAGCTTCCGGCGACGGTTCCCAGTCCAGAGCTTCCGGCGACAGTTCCCAGTCTGGAGCTTCCGGCGACGTTTCACAGTCCGGAACCTCCAACGACGGTCCACAGTCCGGAACCTCCAACGACGGTCCACAGTCCGGAACCTCCAACAACGGTCCACGGCCCGGAACCCCCTGAGATGGTCTACGGCCCAGAACCCCCTGAGACGGTCCACGGCCCGGAACCTACGGCGACGGTCCACGGTCCGGAACCTCAGTCCAGATCCATGGCAGGAGTCTTCCTCTGCGCCGGTGTTCAGTCCCGCTACATGGCAGGAGCCTTCCTCTGCATTTTGGTCCAGTCCAGGCACAGTGTTCAGCCTGGGTCCATGGCTGGATCCGCGAGCTGAGCGGGTTCTTCGTCCCGCACCAGAGCCGCTCCCGATGCTGGCGGATCCGTGGGATGAGCGGGTTCTTCGTCCCGCACCAGAGCCGCCCCCGATGCTGGCGGATCTGTGGGATGAGCGGGTTCTTCGTCCTGCACCAGAGCCGCCACCGGCACTAGACACCCCCTAACCCTCCCTTTCGGTTTCAGGTTTTGCGGCCGGAGTCCGCACCTTTGGGGGGGGGGGGGGGGTACTGTCACGTCCTGACCATAGAGAGTCTTTATTTTCTATGGTGGAGTAGGTCAGGGCGTGACTGGGGGGTTAGTCTAGTTTATTATTTCTATGTGGGTGTTCTAGTTTTCATGTTTCTATGTTGGTGACTTGTATGATTCCCAATTAGAGCTGGTAATCGTTGTCTCTAATTGGGGATCATATTTAAGTAGTGTTTGTTCCCACCTGTGTTTGTGGGATATTGTATTTTGAGTAAGTGTATGCAGCACCTCTGTAGTCACGGTTCGTTGTTAGTTAATTGTTTTCGTTAATAAATTATGTTGAACTCAACATTCACTGCGCCTTGGTCCGTTGCAAAATGATCGTGACAATGACGCAGTCACCACCATACTTGAAAATATGAAGAGTGGTACTCAGTGATGTATTGTGTTGTATTTGCCCCAAACATAACACTTTCTATTCAGGACATAAAGTTCCTTTCTTTGTCAAATTTTTACTTTTGTGCCTTATTTCAAACAGAATGCATGTTTCTTTTCACTCTGTCATTTAGGTTAGTATTAGAATGTTGGAGTAACTAGAATGTTGTGGATCCATCCTCAGTTTTCTCCTATCACAGCCAATAAACTCTGTAACTGTTTTAAAGTCACCATTGGCTTCATGGTGAAATCCCTGAGCGGTTTCCTTCCTCTCCTGCAACTGAGTTAGGAAGGACGCCTGCATCTTTGTAGTGACTGGGTGTACTGATAAACCACCCAAAGTGTAATTAATAACACCATGCTCAAAGGGATATTCAATGCCTACTTTTTTATTTTTACCAATCTAACAATAGGTGCCCTTCTTTGCGAGGCATTGTAAAACCTCCCTGGTCTTGTGGTTGACTCTGTGTTAGAAATTCACTGCTTAACTGAGGAATCTTACAGATAATTGCATGTGTGGGGTACAGAGATGAGGTAGTGATTTAAAAAATAATGTTTTATTATACACAGAATGAGTCCATGCAATTTATTATGTGACTTGTTAAGCAAATGTGTACTCCTACAGTTATTTAGGCTTGCCATAACAAAGGGGTTGAATACTTATTGATTCAAGATATTTCAGCTTTTCATTTTTTATGAACTTGTAAGAATTTCTAAAAACTTAATTGCACTTTGACAGTATGGGGTATTGTGTGTAGGCCAGTGACACAAAATCTCAATTTAATCCATTTTAAATTCAGGCTGTAACACAACAAAATGTGGAAGAAGTCAACGGGTGTGAATACTTTCTGAAGGTACTGTGCAGTTTACATGTTTATTTTTTTAAATGTTGTGGCTATTGTAATCTGCTCTGAAGAAAACACCCCTTGAACTCAAAAAGTGCTGAATAATTCATGGCTGGAGGGGGGGAGGGTGGGCCACATAAACTCATGCAACTCAATATTGAAGCTCTGATGCTGCTAGACCTTGCTATACAAGTAGTCAGTTGTCTGCGCTACATACACAAACAAACATCGTCGGGATATCTTCATGCATCTTGGAATTACAGTCCTGTAGACACAGAGAGACAATAGGTATAAATGTCAACTATGAATATTTATGATGAATGTAAGCTTTACCTTTTGATAGCTGATTAATAGACAACTTTCCAATTCAAATGTGCTCTCATTCAGTGCTGTATGGTCCTGTCTGACAAGAATACATACAGTTAGATATGTTTTTTGATGTTGTGGCTATTGTAATCTAATCGGCTCCAAGACAAACAAGTTGGGTCAGACACAAAAAAACAGTTTCCTCTGGATTTTGTTTGTTCAACCCCTACTCTTGCAATTACATTAGGAGGCCCACCTAAATTTGACTCTAAATCCAATATGGCATCCAAAATCCGACACGGCTGCCACAATACCATTCAATTGTGGTTAAATCACATGTAAATCTTTCAGATGTGTGTACTTGAAAAAGCGCCCCTGGCCTTTTCTACAGTACTGTTCTTATGACCTGTATTCAATACTATTTTTGTGTAATTCAACTTTGTTCCAATATACCTGCCATAATTACATTTGTCTGGATATAGAAAAGGCAGCAGACTGCTTGACATGGCAACACTAAGTAATCATTGAGGATCAATGAGACAACTCAGAGGGTCCAACGAAAGGAAAGAGAATCTAACTCTGGACTCTTGACACCCTCTCCCTAACTCTACATCTTGCACTCACTGTGGTATAACTTGTGCCTCCGGGATTGGGCTCTTAAGTCACCTTGCTATCATTTAGAAATTAACTTTGTTTCATGGCTAGTCCAATACGACTACCAACATGACCGTCCTCTGACTCACTAAATTGTGAAGCGCATTTGTGATATTCCGGTGCACTCCTATGCTGTTCAGGTTGAGCTAACACTACTTTTTCCAGAAACCCATGTCTACCATCCTGGCTGTCTGTCCTGGAGATCCCATAGATGTTGACTTGGTGACATGATGGTGTATGGGTAGGATACAACCACACATAATTACAAGCGCATAAGGCAGGTATGTGTTCACTACAATGAACCAACACAACCTGACAATCATTGACAAGAAATGCCATCAACTTACTGGGCCTTCGCATATGATAAGAATTGAATCTCTCCAATGTTAATGCCATCCTGAATCTCCCAGAACTGTCCTCAATAGGCCCAATCCGACCATCAGTCCTCCACTCTGGCAGTTACTTCAACTAGAGACACCTTAAAACTGGACTGCCACAGGTCAGAGGGCCATTCAACAGCCAAAATACCATCTAGAAAGTGCTGATGTGCGTTGCCCTCTTATTACCTATTTTGCTACCAACCATGACTGGCCAACCCATGTGAAACCTGAACTGGACTCACATGTAAATAATAACTTCTCATGTTGGGGTGACTGATGCATTGGTCTGGGGAACTGTGCAGTAATCCCTTTAATAAATGGATCACTAGTCACTTAAAAAAAATGCCACATTAATAATGTTTACATATCTTACATTACTCATCTCATATGTATACTGTATTTTATACCATCTATTGCATCTTGCCCATGCCGCTCGGCCATTGCTCATCCATATATTCATATGTACATATTCTTATTACATCACTTTACATGTGCGTGTATTAGGTAGTTGTTGTGAAATTGTTAGATTTCTTGTTAGATATTGCTGCACTGTGGGAACTAGACTGGGAGACTAGTCAGGATCGAGAGAAAGCTGAACGGAGCAAAGTACAGAGAAGAAAACCTGCTCCAGTGCTCATGACCTCAGACTGGGGTGAAGTTCACCTTCCAACAGGACAATGACCCTAAGCACACAGCCAAGACAACACAGGAGTGGCTTCAGGACAAATCTCTGAATGTCTTTGAGTGGCCCAGCCAGAGCCTGGACTTGAACCCGATCGAACATCTCTGGAGAGACCTGAAATAGCTGTGCAGCTATGCTCCCCTTCCAACCTGATAGAGCTGAAAGGATCTGCAGAGAATAATGTGAGAAACTCCCCAAATACAGGTGTGCCAAGCTTGTAGCATCATACCCAAGAAGACTTGAGGCTGTAATCGCTGCCAGAGGTGCTTCAACAAAGTACTTTTGAAGTAAAATATTTTTACACAACCATTTCTTTCATCAATGGGAGACATCATGAATGTGAAACAACATGGTTGTGTTTGTTCTACCTCGGGTAGAGGTATCTAAAAAGTGTGGGGGCCTTGCCACTAGCTTAACAGGTTTTGTAACAAAGATGTGCACATACCTGACATTTCCCCTCAAGGAGGCCATTAAATATTTACATATTGTGTATATTGGTACTTGTAGTATGGTGATTGGACTGTTTTGAGATTACCTACTTGTTATAGTGATGAAGACAGGACTAGAACAAGAGAATCAAGCGCACCTGAGGCCTACCAGAAAGCCGTGGAATTTATGCTATGTGGATTACAAGATGTAGTTTGCTACATGGATGATGTTGTTGTCTTCGCTGAAAGAGAAAGTGAACCAAAGATTCCAAGACAGAGGGCTGACACTTAACAACATCATTGGACTAAAGCAGATTGAAATCATTGAACTTGTAGTCACAGCAAAAGGGATAAAACCAGACACACAGAGTGGTCGAGTTGAGTGATCGAGTGGTTCTCAATCAGAGACAGCTGTCTATCGTTGTCTCTGATTGAGAACCATACTTAGGTAGCCCTTTCCCACCTGTGTTTTGTGGGTAGTTATTTTCATTTCTAATTCATTAGTAAAAAAAAGTTACATTATGGGGTATTGTATGTAGGCCAGTGACCAAAAAAATCTACATTTAATCAATTTTAAATTCAGGGCGTAACACAACAAAATGTGGGAAAAGTCAAGGGGTGAAAATACTTTCTGAAGGCACTGTATGTTAAAAATTGTTCAAAAGTTCTTTGGATTTATCGGGTGCCTTATCTCCTTTCCTGCGTCTTGAGTCATATTTGGACTTATAAATATCAGGTTTGACTCTGTCTCCATCCTGGGAGTTTTGTGCATTGTGTGCATCTCATGGTCTTGAATCATCTTATAAAACAATGAAAGAAACTGGCGTCTGTCAACTCAAATGAATAAAACTAAAGAATGGAATCAAGAACTGTGATAGAGAACAATAGAACTGGGGAAAAGCACCAAACATTTCATTTAGATCAGTAGCCTTTACGTGTCACTCGGTTCAAGTCACTGTATCCAATTGAATGATTTGTTTCAATTATAAGAGGATTGCCTTTTGTATCTGTCTAATGCTCTTAGGCACATATACATGTATACGTGTGTGTGTGTGTGTGTGTGTGTGTGTGTGTGTGTGTGTGTGTGTGTGTGTGTGTGTGTGTGTGTGTGTGTGTGTGTGTGTGTGTGTGCGTGCATTGAGAGTGTTGTGAGGCAAGGAAAGGGGTATTTAGATCTGTCAGTGAGAGGGGGCTTTGAGACAGAGGCTAATGGAAAGCAGCTTATCCTGTCGTAAATCCCTGAATATGCTGAGAAGTCTCCTCACACAAACACACACACTTTCTCCCAATACAAAAGCTACTGTAGGCAGCACAGTCACACCTTGGCATGGCATACAATCAAAATGAATCTGACAGTTGATTTCAGCAGCCCCAGCTGTTGTGGTGTAGCAGAGTGAGGAGTCACTGCCATGACTTCATGACTGAGAGAAACATGCACACATGTTGTGTGGTAGCTGTAGTCTCCCCTGTTCTTTAGCAATCAGAATAATTACTCTAAGGATTAGAAAGAGGATAATCTGAGACTAAAGCTCTGTAGCAGCATGAGACATCACAGGGTGTACAGTACAGAGTCACATGGGGTACCACAACTTGAGGAATTTTCAAGTGTTGCCCATAAGCTCATCTTGGTTTGTGTGTGTGTGTGTGTGTGTGTGTGTGTGTGTGTGTGTGTGTGTGTGTGTGTGTGTGTGTGTGTGTGTGTGTGTGTGTGTGTGTGTGTGTGTGTGTGTGTGTGTGTGTGTGTGTGTGTGTGTGTGTGAGAGAGAGAGAGGCGAGAGAGAAGGGGAGAAGAAGAGAGCTATTTAGCCTACGTTTTGTTACATTTACAAGGTAAAGCATTATTGGTATATAAAGATGTGATAAAACACATTTTCAAACTTCACTATAGATTAGTACTGGATTATAAATCCTGTCCTGGGCAACTACAGTATAACATTGTAAAGCAATGTTTCTGTAAAAATTATAATGGTTTTAATTTTATAAGTAAAAAATACAAAACATATCTAAATATATTCATATCTACAGTCGTTGTCGGAAGTTTATACATGCACTTAGGTTGGAGTCATTAAAACTCGTTTTTCAACCACTCCACAAATGTCTTGTTAACAAACTCTAGTTTTGGCAATTCGGTTAGGACATCTACTTTGTGCATGACACAAGTCATTTTTCCAACAATTGTTTACAGACAGATTATTTCACTTATAATTCACTGTATCACAATTCCAGTGGGTCAGAAGTTTACATACACTAAGTTGACTGTGCTTATAAACAGCTTGGAAAATTCCAGAAAATTATGTCATGGCTTTAGAAGCTACCAATAGGCTAATTGACATAATTTGAGTCAACTGGAGGTGTACCTGTGGATGTATTTCAAGGCCTACCTTCAAACCCACTGCCGCTTTGCTTGACATCATGGGAATATCAAAAGAACTCAGCCAAGACTTCAGAAAAAAATTGCAGATCTCCACAAGTCTGGTTCATCCTTGGGAGCAAGGTACCACGTTCATCTGTACAAACAATCGTACGCAAGTATAAACACCATGGGTGTCACGCCCTGGTCGTAATAATTTGTGTTTGTCTTCATTTATTTGGTCAGGCCAGGGTGTGACATGGGTTTATTGTGGTGTGTTTTGTCTTGGGGTTTTGTGGGGTGTTGGGTGTGTAGCTTAGTTGGGTTATCTAGCAAAGTCTATGGCTGTCTGGAGTGGTTCTCAATCAGAGGCAGGTGTTTATCGTTGTCTCTGATTGGGAACCATATTTAGGCAGCCATATTCTTTGAGTATTTCGTGGGTGATTGTTCCTGTCTCTGTGTTTGTTGTCACCAGAGAAGCTGTATAGGTTTTCACGGTCCGTTTGTTGTTTTTGTATTGTTCGTGTTTTTTCATCGTCATTAAACATGTATCAAAGATACCACGCTGCATTTTGGTCCGCTTCTCCTTCACCAGACGAGAACCGTTACAATGGGACCATGCAGCCGTCATACCGCTCAGGAAGGAAACGCGTTCTGTCTCCAAGAGATGAACGTACTTTGGTGAAAAACGTGCAAATCAATCCCAGAACAACAACAGAGGACCTTGTGAAGATGCTGGAGGAAACAGGTACAAAGGTATCTGTATCCACAGTAAAATGAGTCCTATATCAACATAACCTGAAAGGCCGCTCAGCAAGGAAGAAGCCACTGCTCCAAAACCACCATAAAAAAAAATTGTTTGCAACTGCACGTGGGGACAAAGATCATACTTTTCGTAGAAATGTCCTAAGGTCTGATGAAACAAAAATAGAATTGTTTGGCCATAATGACCATCATTATGATTGGAGGAAAAAGGGGGAGGCTTGCAAGCCAAAGAACACCATCCCAACCATGAAGCACGAGGGTGGCAGCATCATTTTGTGGAGGTGCTTTGCTGCAGGAGGGACTGGTACATTTCACAAAATTGATGGCATTATGAGGCAGGAAATGTATGTGGATATATTGAAGCAATATCTCAAGACATGAGTCAGGAAGTTAGAGCTTGGTCGCAAATGGGTCTTCCAAATGGACAATGACTCGAAGCATACTTCCAAAGTTGTGACAAAATGGCTTAAAGACAACAAAGTCAAGGTATTGGAGTGGCCATCACAAAGCCCTGACCTCAATCTAATAGAAAATTTGTGGGCAGAACTGAAAAAGCGTGTGCGAGCAAGGAGGCATACAAACCTTGCTCAGTTACACCAGCTCTGTCAGGAGGAATGGGCCAAAAGTCACCCTACTTATCGTGGGAAGGTTGTGGAAGGCTACCTGAAACGTTTGACCAAAATTAAACAATTTAAAGGCAATGCTACCAAATACTAAATACCAAATACTTGAGTGTATGTAAACTTCTGACCCACTGGGAATGTGATGAAAGAAATAAAAGCTGAAATAAATCCTTCTCTACTATTATTCTGACATTTCACATTCTTAAAATAAAGTGGTGATCCTAACTGACCTAAGACAGTGAATTTTTAGTAGGATTAAATGTCAGGAAAAACTGAGTTGAAATGGAGTTGGCTAAGGTGTATGTAAACTTCTGACTTCAACTGTATATAATCTTTAAAATGGTCTGCTACAAAAATAAGCACATTCTTCAGTATAAATAGAGCATGAACAGTATGTCCTCAAACTCTAAATATTTATAGTGCCACTAGATTTGATTTGAGGATAATCCTGTTCTTGAATGCAGGCCAGAACTACACTATATGTACAAAAGTATGTTGACACCACTTCAAATGAGTGGATTCCTCTATTTTGAGCAACAAACAAAAAATCAAGCACACAGCCATGCAATCTCCATAGACAAAGAGTGGCAGTAGAATTGCCTTAGTGAAGAGCTCAGTGACTTTCAAAGTGGCACCGTCATAGGATGCCACCTTTCCAACAAGTCAGTTATTCATATTTCTGCCCTGCTAGAGCTGCCCTAATCAACTGTAAGTGCTATTATTGTGAAGTGGAAAGGTGTTGGAGCAAAAAGTGGTAGGCCACACAAGCTCACAGAACGGGACCGCCGAGTGCTGAAGGGCAACACTCACTACCGAGTTCTAAACTGCTTCTGGAAGCAATGTCAGCACAAGAACTGTTCGTCGGGAGCTTCATTAAATGGGTTTCCATGGCCCCACACAAGCCTAAGATCACCATGTGCAATGCCAAGCATTGGCTGGAGTGGTGTAAACCTTGCCGCCATTGGACTCTGGAGCAGTGGAAATACGTTCTCTGGAGTGAAGAATCACGCTTCACAATCTGGCAGTCCGATAGAAGAATGTGGGTTTGGCAGATGCCAGAAGAACACTACCTGCCCCAATTGATAGTGCCAACTGTAAAGTTTGGCGGAGGAGGAATCATGGTTTGGGGCTGTTTTTCATGGTTCGGGCTAGGATCCTTAGCTCCAGTGAAGGGAAATCTTAACGCTACAGCATACAACGATATTCTAGACGATTCCGTGCTTCCAACTTTGTGGCAACAGTTTGGGGAAGGCCCTTTCCTGTTTCAGCATGATAATGCCCTGTGCATAATGCGAGGTCCATACAGAAATGGTTTGTAGAGATCGGTGTGGAAAAACTTGACTTGTCTGCACAGAGCCCTGACCTCAACCCCATCTTTGGGTTGAATTGGAACTCCGACTGCAAGCCAGAACTAATCGCCCAACATCAGTGCCCGACCTCATTAATTATCTTGTGGCTGAATGGAATCAAGTCCCTGTAGCAATGTTCCAACATCTAGTGGAAAGCTTTCCCCGACGAGCGGAGGCTGTTATAGCAGCAATGTTCTAACATCTAGTGGAAAGCCTTCCTAGAAGACTGGAGGCCGTTATAGCGGCACAGGGGGGGACCAACTCCATATTAGTGCCCCTGATTTTGGAATGAGATTTTCGACGAGCAGGTGTCCTCGTACTTTTGGTCATGTATTGTATTGCATGTTTGACTAAATACATGAAAGCCTCTGTTTCTCCATGCCACAGCAATCTTCTGAGTGTGCGCCAGACAGTGGAATTAACGGCAACACACTGCGGCATTAGTTTGTTGTCATCTTATAAAATTCCCTCCCTGGCACTCAATGACCTCTTTCATTATTTATTTTTATTTGCATGGATTGTTAGGTATTACTGCACTGTTGGAGCTAGGAGCATAAGCATTTCGCTACACCCACAATAACATCTGTGTATGCGACCAATAACATTTTATTTGGTTAGCACAGTAAACATCTTAAAGGAAGGACATCAGAAGATATTGATGAAAACAGGATGATTGATTATGACGAACAATAACAAAGGTTATGGAGGACTAGGCAAAACAACACCACAGTTTTGTGTAGGCCTTCTACCCCAGACAATTGGTGTCTGGACTCTGGACCTTTATAGCACAGGACAGGAGGTAGTGCTCCCTCTCATTCAGTGCATTAGTGGTGTTCCTCAATTGGCCTAGACAAGGCTGCATGTAACTGGTTTAAAAATGACTTGACAGATAGAATTCAATGTGTATCAACTGATGGTGTCCTGCAAGGGTCGATTCTGGGTCCTGTACTTTTGACTGTTTACATTAACAATATTTGTATATCATTGGCATAATTGTATGCCAATGATACTGTTGTGTATGCTATTGCCCCAACGGTTGACCAGGCTCTAGCTGAACTGCAGTCTGCCTTCATTGTATTACAGAAACAGATTATTGATCTGAAATTATTGTTGAATGCAGGTAAAACTAAATATATGTTGTTCTCTAGACTGCATTAAACTAACTCTGGTGATTTAAGCTTATGTCCATATTGATCGTGTCTAGCTTATAAATATCTGGGCATCTGGATATATGAAAAACTGTCTTAAAAAGTGGGCTTATTCTATAGAAATAGGTCCTCCCTCTGGCTAAGTAGTAGAAAGCAGATTATTCAGTCGAAGTTCCTATCGGTCCTAGACTATGGTGACATCATCTATTGAAAGCAGCTGCCACCTCATTAAAGCTGTTAGATGCAGTTTATCGTAGCGCTCTGCGCTTTATTACCGGCTTCAATTTTAGTACATATCACTACGTTCTTGACCAGAAAGTTGGTTGGCCATCTTTGATGTCCTGTCAGTTGATATATTGCTATTTTCATTTATAAAGTACATTTACAAAAAGTCCCAATGTACAGTGCCTTTGAAAGGTATTCAGACACCTTGACTTTTTCCACATTTTGTTACGTTACAGCCTTATTCTAAAATGGATTAAATAAAAAAAATTGTCCGTAGAGCTCCAAGACAGGATTGTGTCAAGGCACAGATCTAGGGAAGCGTACCAAAAGAAATGCTGCAGCATTGAAGGTCCACAAAAACACAGTGGCCTTCATCATTCTTAAATGGAAGACATTTGGAACCACCAACTCTTCCTAGAGCTGACCCACCAGCCAAACTGAACAATCGGGGAGGTGACAAGAACCGAATGGTCACTCTAACAGAGCTCTAGAGTTCATCTGTGGAGATAGGAGAACCTTCCATACGGACAATCTTCTCTGCAGCACTCCACCAATCAGTCCTTTATGATAGAGTGGCCAGACAGAAGCCATTCCTCAGTAAAAGACATGACAGCACGCTTGGAGTTTTCCAAAAGGCACCTAAAGACTCTCAGACCATGAGAAACAAGATTATCTGTTCTGATGAAACCAAGATTAAACTCTGTGGCTGAATGCCAAGCATCACGTCTGGAGGAAACCTGGCACCATCCCTACGGTGAAGCATGGTGGTGGCAGCATCATGCTGTGGGGATGTTTTTCAGCATCAGGGACTGGGAGACTAGTTAGGATCGAGGAAAAGATGAACGGAGCAAAGTACAGAGATCCTTGATGAAAACCTGCTCCAGAGAGCTCAGGACCTCAGACTAGGGTGAAGGTTCATCTTCCAAAAGGACAATGATCCTAGCACACAGCCAAGACAACACAGGAGTGGCTTGGGGACAAGTCTCTGAATGTCCTTGAGTGGCCCCAGCCAGAGCCTGGACTTGAACCTGTTCGAACATCTCTGGAGAGACCTGAAAATAGCTGTTCAGCAACGCTCCCCATCCAACCTGACAGAGCTTGAGAGGATGTGCAGAGAAGAATGGGAGAAACTCTCCAAATACAGATGTGCCAATCTTGTAGTGTCACACCCAATAAGACAAGAGGGCTGTAATCGCTGCCAAAGGTGATTCAACAAAGTACTGAGTAAAGGGTCTGAATACTTACGCAAATGTAATATTTCAGCTTTACATATACCATACATTTGCTAAAATTTCTACCAGCCTGTTTTTGCATTGGCATTATGGGGTATTGTGTGTAGATTGATGAGGGGAAAAAACTATTTAATCCATTTTAGAATAAGGCTGAAATGTAACAAAATGTGGGAAAAGTCAAGGGGTCTGAATACATTCCAAATGCACTCTACCTAACATCTTTACTAAACTTTAGAAGAGAACTCATCTGTAAAAGAGACCTTGGTCTCAGTATGACTCCCTGATAAAATAAAGGTTCAATTTAAAAAAAAAATATTAGGGCATTATTTCCACTAAGTTCAAGTCAATTCAATAAGACTTAATCATCTCAAGGGACATTTATACATTATCACACATCCAGCATTACATAAACCCATTACATACAGTACCAGAGAAAAGTTTGGACACACCTACCCATTTAAAGGTTTTTCTTTATTTTCACTATTTTCTACATTGCAGAATAATAGGGAAGACATCAAAACTATGAAATAACACATATGGAATCATGTAATAACCAAACAAGTGTTAAACGAATCAAAATATATTTTATTTTTGAGATTCTTCAAAGAAGCCACCTTGATGACAGCTTTGCACACTCTTGGCATTCTCTCAACCAGCTTCATGAGGTAGTCACCTGCATTTCAATTAACAGGTGTGCCTTGTTAAAAGTTAATTTGTGGAATTTCTTTCCTTCTTAATGTGTTTGAGCCAATCAGTTGTGTTGTGACAAGGTAGGGTGGTATACAGAAGATAGCCCTATTTGGTAAAAGACCAAGTCTATATTATGGCAAGAACAGCTCAAATAGAAAAAGAGAAACGACAGACCATCATTACTTTAAGATATGAAGGTCAATCCTTTTCCGCAGCAACCAGTGATCCGGGTCAACATAATCAATGTAACAGTATAGCTTCCGTCCCTCTCCTGGACCTGGGCTCAAACCAGGGACCCTCTGCACACAGACAACAGTCACCCACGAAGCATCGTTACCTATCGCACCTCAAAAGCAGCGGCCCTTGCAGAGCAAGGGGAACAACTACTTCAAGGTCTCAGAGCGATTGAAACGCTATTAGCGCGTACCCCGCTAACTAGCTAGCTATTACACATCGGTTACATGAGCCCATTGGCATTACGTCACAACAAGCATTAAGTCACTACATGCACGCTAGCTAGCTAGTACAACATAAGATACAACACTAACTAGCTAGCTAGTACACACAAGCAAGCTAGATAATACAACATTAGCTACAACACTAACTAGTTAGCTAGTACACATATACAGTCGCTTTCGAAAGTATTCACCCCCCTTGGCATTTTTCCTATTTAGTTGCCTTACAACCTGGAATTAAAATTGATTTTGGAGGGGGGGTTGTATATCATTGTATTTACACAACACGCCTACCACTTTGAAGATGCAAAATATGTTTTATTGTGAAACAAACTAGAAATAAGACAAAAAAAAAAAAACTTCAGCGTGCATAACTATTCACCCCTCAAAGTCAATACTTTGTAGAGCCACCTTTTGCAGCAATGACAGCTGCAAGTCTCTTGGGGTATGTCTCTATAAGCTTGGCACATCTAGCCACTGGGATTTTTGCCCATTCTTCAAGGCAAACCCGCTTCAGCTCCTTCAAGTTGGATGGGTTCTGCTGGTGTACAGCAATCTTTAAGTCATACCACAGATTCTCAATTGGATTGAGGTCTGGGCTTTGACTAGGCCATTCCAAGACATTTCAATGTTTCCCCCTAAACCACTCGAGTGTTGCTTTAGCAGTATGCTTAGGGTCATTGTCCTGCTGAAAGGTGAAGCTCTGTCCCAGTCTCAAATCTCTGGAAGAGTGAAACAGGCCGCAGTTGCAAATGAGAACTTGTTCTCAACTAGCCTACCTGGTTAAATAAAGGTGAAATAAAAAATACACTTTAAAAGAACCACCTGGTGGGCGCAGTGTGTACTCGATCATCACTACCCCCCCCCCCCCCCCCCACCCCGAAAAAAAGACTACCTGGAACGTGTCATTAGTCAACAGCCCCTCCTATACGTGGCAATTGGCTAAACAGACAGGACACGGGGACGTCCCTCACTGACGCGATTGAAGGATAAATATCAACGCCACCAAATTGTTTCAAGAACACCGGTGAAATTGCTAAATCTACAGAAACCCTCATTTTTTAAATTGGGCAATATACTTTGTATCAGATACATCATATTTTGTAAACTACAGTTCACCGAGTTTAGCTAGATATACTCTGCAAATAACAATTCCTTTAAAATGAATGGGCAATTGAACGGTTTCCATAACTCGCTCATTGATGAAGACTGCTTTTTGTTCACATCTGAATCTGTTGGAGAAGGACACCCAGGTGAGTTTGCGTCTGTCTTATTTTAGCTAGCTACTTTCCAACATAAGGAAAGGTTATGTGGTAGATTCAGCGAACTAGCAGCAAAGTGCTGCCAAATGCCTGCAAGTCCTTTTAACGAACACGCATAAACGTTAGCTAACATATTGTTCGTATGCCCCAGTCAGCTAGCTATTTGACTTTTTTTCACATTTGCTGATCTTTGAGTCAGCCGATATTGTGAATGGGGAACACGAGCCACAGACAGGCCACGCGGGTTGCCTTCGCCATGGGATCGGGTGCTAGCTAACGTTAGCTAGAAGCTCATGCTAATCCAGAAAAGTGTGACACTAAAATACTTGTCTGGATGGTCAAGTCGCCACCTGTGTTACGTGGTGTGTTTATTTAAAAACGTAACATAAATGTCATATTTTTATATATTCGTTGTTTTTCCTTTCATTGAATTTATTAGCACATTTTGGGCGAGTCGAACAACGGTATTACATCAGTAGACTGCGAGCTCGTGCACGTAATGCTACTGCGAGCGCGGACCAAGTAGGTTGTTGTTATCTGGTCACTGGGTTAACGGAGTTCTCTAGCAGTGGTGGATTTTAGTTCATTTCAATGCGTGTATAGTAACAATTGTCGGTGATTTATTTTGATTTGACTGAAGCATGAGACCACAGTGTACTCATTTCATCTCAAATCACGATTTGTTTCATGAGCTGAAATAAAATATCCCAGAAATGATCCATATGCACGACAAGTTTATTTCTCTTAAATGTTGTGCACAAATTTGTTTACATCACCGTTAGTGAGCATTTTTCCTTTACCAAGATAATCCATCCAGATGATGATTAAACAGCATGTTCATTACAGGGGACAATTAAAAAGCCACTGGAAAATGTGCTGTTTTGTCACACAATACAATGCCACAGATGTCTCAAGTTTGAGTGTGCAATTGGCATTGTGACTGCAGGAATGTCGACCAGAGCTGTTGCCAGAGAATTGTTGTTAATTTCTCTACCATAAGCCACCTCCAATGTCTTTTGAGAGAGTTTGTCAGTAAGTCCAACTGGCCTCGACCGCAGACCACATGTATGCCGTCGTGTGGGCGAGCGGTTTGCTGATGTCAACATTGTGAACAGAATGCCCCACCTCTACCGACAACAAACAATTAATTGCATTTTATCGATGGCAATTTGAATGCACAGAGAGCGTGACGAGATCCTGAGTTCTATTGTCGTGCAATTCATCCACCGCCATCACCTCATGTTTCAGCATGTTAATGCACAGCCCCATAATGCACAGTCCCAAGGATGTGTACACGATTCCTGGAAGCTGAAAATGTCCCAGATCCATGGCCGCATACCCACCAGACATGTCATGCATTGAGCATGTTTGGGATGCTCTGGATCAATGTTTATGACAGCTGTTTCCAGTTCCCCCCAATACCCAGCTTCTTTGTACAGCCATTGATGAGTGGGACAATATTCCACTGGCCACAATCAACGGCCTGATCAACTCTGCGAAGGTGATGTCGAGCTGCATGAGGCAAGTGGTGGTCACATCAGATACTTACTGGTGTTCTGATCCAAGCCCCTACCTTTTCTTTAAAGGTATCTGTGACCAACAGATACATGTCTGTATTCCCAGTCATGTGTAATTCATAGATTAGAGCCTAATGAATTTATTTCCTTGTGAGGTAAAATCTTTAAAATTGTTTCATGTTTTTATATTTTTGTTCACAGTTACATTACAGTAGCTAGCCAGGTTTTCTGGCTACAGTCCTCATGTACAGGTTTAAGTGCAATGCTCACTCGACATTTGGGGGAGGGAGACAGCTCCATTGCAGCTGATTATCTAGGCTTACCTCCACCCTAAATATAGGCCTAGGCCTCTTCTCCAGGGACTGCAGTGCAACTGTGGGCAGCCTGTCGCATTATGTACCTTTTGTCACAAGAAGCTGCTTTCAGCAAGTAGTCACTGTTGTAACAATTCAGTGCATATGATAATCTTTTGAATTAAAAGCCAACATGGTGCTATTGGTGAGAGTCTTGTAGAGACTGGTTATGAAGACTGTCCCCCTCCTTGCAGGGCTGGGGGGTGCCAGCCATGGTGTGAATGGGCTGTGGTTAGGAATGTGGCTACTGTGGTGCTTTGCAGCTGTCGCTCATGTACATGGCAATGGCTGCTGAGTGGCTTGTTGCAAGTTTGGTCCATTAAAGGTTATTGGTTTTGCATTTGCAGGGATAAACTGCCTGGGGAAGTGTTCAGCGGGGTCTTTAAAAAAATAAAATGAAGCAGGATACACCCCATAACTCCCATTTCTTGTTTGACAGATAAGATTTGTGACCAGATCAGCGACGCTGTGCTTGATGCCCATCTCAAGCAGGACCCTGATGCCAAAGTGGCATGTGGTAATGATCAAGCATCCATTAAAAACATTTCTATAGATTTATCCATTTTGCACTAACATGACCGTGCTTCTGTCCCCCCTTTATCACCCTGAATAGCTAATGCCCATATTTACCTCACTCCCACTCACTTTCCTTCACTTGATTTTCTTCTGTTTGTCCCCTTCTTTCTCTCACATGCTTTCTCTTTCTGTCTGCATTTTCTTCAGAGACTGTAGCTAAGACTGGGATGATCCTGCTGGCAGGGGAGGTCACCTCCAGGGCCAACGTCGATTACCAGAAGGTCGTCAGGGACACGATCAAGTACATTGGCTATGACGACTCCTCCAAGGGTATTATGGCGAATTTGCTCTGATGAGAGATTAAATCGCTCACTTCCATTGAAAACATGGTTTTAAGAGGTCACAGGGTTTGCTTTAGTAGGTACAGAAAGTAACACTGAGGTTTGACTATTCCCTTCCTACAGGCTTTGACTATAAGACCTGCAATGTCCTGGTGGCTCTGGAGCAGCAATCCCCTGACATTGCTCAGGGTGTTCACCTGGACCGCAAAGAGGAGGATGTGGGAGCTGGAGACCAGGTTAGAATGTTCCTGTCTTTGAGTGTTTGTGTGAGGAAGTGACTGGGCCTTGACCGTATGATAGTGTTTGTTTTTGTCCCCGCTCCAAGTGTTTGACTGTGTTTTGTGTTACAGGGTCTGATGTTTGGTTATGCCACTGATGAGACTGAGGAGTGTATGCCCCTCACCATCGTCCTCGCCCACAAGCTCAATGCCAAGATGGCTGAATTGCGCCGCAACGGAACCCTCCCCTGGCTGAGGCCAGACTCCAAAACTCAGGTTAGATTCAGCACTGTAGCCCATGAACACCCATGCACCAAATATGGCAATGAAGTCATGTAAATCCCTTGTCCAGATCTTCGTAATGAAGCCAGCTTTTCAGATGCACTCCAATCACATGCAGGTATCCAAGTACCTTGCCTTACCTTGTCAGATGTGTGTACTCATTGAATGACACTTAAGATACCATGTCTCCCTCTCTAGGTGACTGTTCAGTACAGGCAGGACCGTGGGGCCATGCTCCCAGTGCGTGTGCACACTGTTGTGGTGTCCGTGCAGCATGATGAAGTAATTTGCCTGGATGAGATGCGTGACGCGCTTAAGGAGCAGGTTGTGAAGGCTGTGGTGCCCACCGTGTACCTGGACGACGACACCATCTACCACCTGCAGCCCAGCGGCCGCTTCGTCATCGGAGGTCCTCAGGTGAGACTGGGAGATGTGTTGTACACCACTGACCTCAATAGACTCTAGAAAATGACTATCCAAGTAGCTATATAGTCAGTCAGATTGGTTTTTTAAAGTAGGCTCTTGTCAACACGAGAGACATTTCTAAGACTGTCCTGGGCTCCTTGGCTGACTCTCCCCCTCGCAGGGTGACGCTGGCCTGACTGGACGTAAGATCATTGTGGACACCTACGGAGGCTGGGGGGCCCACGGTGGAGGGGCCTTTTCAGGGAAAGACTACACTAAGGTGGACCGCTCTGCTGCCTACGCTGCCCGCTGGGTGGCCAAGTCCCTGGTGAAGGCTGAGCTCTGCAAGCGCGTGCTGGTCCAGGTCAGGATTGAGCTAATGGCTGCAACCTAAATTGTATTTGTCTTTTGTGGTCGTTTTCAGGTTTTTATTTGCTATGAGTCATTCACTTAGAACTGTTATGTATAACAATGAGATGAAAAGTATAAAAAATAGCATATTTTACAACCTGTCATGTGAATCTTGATCATGTGTGTTAATAAGAAGTGGCTGTGTTGTCAGGTAGCCTATGCCATTGGAGTGGCCCATCCCCTATCCATCTCCATCTTCCACTATGGGACTTCTCAGAAGAGCGAGAGGGAGCTGCTGGACATCGTCAAGAAGAACTTTGACCTCCGCCCTGGTGTCATTGTTAGGTAGTGTGGAACAATGGTGGCTGCCAGGAACATATTTTATCAGGGGTCCCATAGGGTCGGAGCTGGTCTTCATGGGTCTAGGGGTTTTACATTTGAATGGCGATGGCTTGGTTTGCCCTCTAGTAATCTGTGCATTTATTTACCCAGTTCAACACTATTGTGCTTTCTGTGTTCCAGGGAGCTTGACTTGAAGAAGCCTATCTACCAGCGGACTGCTGCCTATGGCCACTTTGGGCGGGAGGCCTTTCCCTGGGAGGTCCCCAAAAAGCTCAAATACTGAATCCCTCACCCTGAGCTATGGGTGTACTACAGAAAAACCTACAAGCTCTTGGGAGAGATGAATGTCCACAATCACCCCCAAATTCTCATCCCTAAAGGAAACATTTTATACTTCTGTACCCTCTCTACCCATCTGCAATTGCTTGCACACCCCCTGAAATCAATTGCCTGTCTTTCCCTCTGACAGTTGTTTATCTTCACAGAAATGTATTTTCTCTCTTCTCCCTCCTGTTTCCGTACCTATCCCCCACCCAATGTTTCTCTGGTTGGAGAAATAATTGATGGCACATTTTAGCGCTGAAGAATGCTAGGAGTTGCAATAGGTAATTAGGATGTAAAGCTTGTCCCCTTAACTCTTTTTGATTAAAAGTTAAGTATTTGTCAGATGTAACCAAAAACCCATTTGTCAAAGTGGAACTGCAGAACTTGAGTTTTCTTGAACTATAGTACCTTGTTTGGAACAGTCATCCCTTCAGACCATGTTTTCTGACGTGTTACAGAGAAGTCAGAAACTTCTAATGAACTCTGGTTCTGTTGGGATGTATGTTGCATCTCTATTCCCTCTGTCACATCCTTTGTCAAATTAAGATTACATGTGAAAGTTCTAGAATGTTCTGATAGACTAAGATAAAGGCAAGGCACTTCCCCTCTAGACAGTGACCACTGGGTGTCGCTAGAGAAACTTCTTCAGTCTGTTGAGGGGCTCTACCATTTGATAACTCAATACTTGAAAACAAATGTGGGTGCTTCATTTTTGACTGCCTTTGGGGACCTTTTTAACATGGATGCTGACAAGTGAGGAAGGTTAACTTTAAAAAAATAAATAAACAACAATTAAAAATCATTAGCATTGTTTTACCCTCTGGTTCCTAAAGTGGTCCACAGAAAACCTTTGGGTTGCAGCCACTAGGTGGTGCGCTAAGCAGTTGCCAGTGTTATCTATATTTTAGCGACAAGGGTTTGGGAGATGACTGACTTTGCAGAAGTATTTTAACCTTTTTTTTTTTTCTTCCCACATGCCCACTGATAAAAGCAAAAGTCTGGCGGGTGTTGTACAGAGAAACCGGCCTTGTTTACAATGCTCTCTGTTGGGTATGTGCGGACTGCATCATTTGCATTCTCTACATTTATTTTAAATCTTTCTTTTTTTTTACATTTTTGGTGGTGAGGCTGTCTGGTTACTGAAGGTGTAAAAGTGCCTTTTTAATGTTTTTACCTCACTACACACCCTGCCTGCTCCTGCTACTATCTCCAACCCCTCACCTGTGATGCTTACAGACTCCTCCCCTTGGCTCAAATGTTCCCATTTCCTAAAGACTTGAAATGCTCCATGTGAAACCTTTGAATAAAAGTCTACCCTGATGTTCTGTACATAATTCCTTAATTTAATTTTAATTCTCAATATTCAATTTGCATCACTAACCTCCATTGTTACTGAAACAAATACATTTAATTGGGAGAGGTAGACTCATGTCCCTAATGAGGACACAATCTAATGTACAATGTTTGGAATTTCACGACACAATCGCTTCTGTTTGTAGAAATGATTTCCACGAAAGGGTCAGTCAATGGGAAAAGTAATTTTATTTATGACGTGATTTGTTTTTGATAATGTCCGTAACCATAAAAGAATGAGCATGAACGCAACTAATATTCATATGAGAATTGAGGTCACATGTAAAGCTAAAATCACAAGCAAGGTAATATGTACATTTAGCTTTGTAGACCACCTTTTACTGCTAATATAATGTCTCTAAATAGTTTCTGTCTTTATCATGTTCTCTTAATCCCTAGCTCGCAGGAATGCATTCATTTAATACGGACTGTGCTGCCCAAAAGTAAAAGTACATAAGAGTTTTATAAAATCATATCCATTGGCAAAATATTCAGTGCAATGTTCATGTGTTAAAGAAGTGTTATCATCTAGAAAAAATATTGACACAGTAAATAGAATATTTGTAATTTGATGTTGAAAGCTTTGGGATCTTCCTTTGCTGCAAAGGCCTCAGGCTCGCTCAAAGTCTTGGATTATCAATCTAAAAAGAGAGTGGGCGGAACATTTACAACCCGAGTCGTTTGTGTGTGTGACAACCAGTTCATCTGAAACCTAAATAGCATGCCTATCATAAGATTTATTCATATTTGTGTTACTAGGGTCGGCGTAATAAATCATAGGCCCCGTGTCTTTGTTTTATATACCCCCCTTCCTGACACATCCTAATGTTTTGTAAACCCAATCCGTGCACAAAAATGCAATTAGTTGTGTGATAAATGTACCCTTGAAGAAAAAGCCCCTTTGTAATAAAGCATAGGCTACAATTGACTAGATTTCCACTTTTTTTAAATTGTTGCTGTGTCTGGAAAATGTGCCTTTTCATGCAATTCTACAAAACATTACCAGAATCTCTTAATGCCAAGTAAATGACTGTGAGAGTGGCTACTCTGACAGTGTAAAATGCATCAATAAAAACAATCTGGCCTTGTGGCCAATGAAGCCTACAATATTAGGAGGAAATACACTGAGTATACAAAACATTACCAACACCTGCTCTTTCCATGACAGCCTGACCAGGTTAAATTTACAGTATATTATAGGCTACAGTTGGCTACTAAATAAGTGGCACACTGACTCACCCAATGATGAAGAAGCCTAGGCTAGTACTCACCGGTGATGGCCGATGCGCTGTTCGTGGCAATAGCATATCTCAAGATAAACTACTTTGAAAAATAGTGATATTGTTCGCTCAACAAACAAAAAAAATCTAACAAAAAGATTATTCTTCTCTTTTCAGCAGTAGGCATTTTCTTTCCAAACTGTTTTTCCTGTGATTGTATTTTTAAATTTGCAAAAGGCAAATTAACAGCCAACAACAGAAATATAATCCATAGATGGCTGTTCCATTCAAATCAGGACTGGCAGCCATTTCTAGTGTAGCCATGAGTTTAACAGTCAAATTTCTAGGGTAAGAGGCTTCAAAACCCTTCTGTGGAAATGTGTCTATGGCCATAATGCAACAAACTGTTCTATATTTGGCGAGCATGCTGCCCAAATTGTAAGGCATACCTGTAACTGCCAAAATAAAAAAAACACTTGAGGAAATTAGGGATACAAAGTATATGGTATGGTGTGTGGGGTGCATTACCCTGGCATGGTTTAGATCCACTAGTAGGATCTATTCAAAGGTGCATTGAAGCTGTTCTGGCAGCTCGTGGTGGCCCAACACGCTATTAAAACACTTTATGTTGGTGTTTCCTTTATTTTGGCAGTTACCTGTATGTGCTTGCGATAACATTTAATCCACAGTTATTCTCTGTGGCTACATTATGCTCTCTGGTGTATTTTGAACATTGAGAGCGGGCTCCTGTAAGCCCCTGCATTAAACCGGCCCTGTGTGTTAAAATGTGGAATTGAAATGGATTTAATTGTAATAATGAGAACTTGTTCTCAACTAGCCTACCTGGTTAAAGAAAGGTGAAATAAATAAATAAAATATATATATATATATTTTGTCAGCGATTTACACAAAATACATAACAAAAATATAAACCAGCTGAAATTAAAGATCCCAGAAACTTTCCATAGGTGTTAAAAGCATTTTTTTTGCACACATTTGTTTCTATCCCTGTTAGTGAACATTTCTTCTTTGCCAAGATAATCCATCCACCTGACAGGTGTGGCATATTAATAATCTGATTAAACAGCATGATCATTACACAGGTGCACCTTGTGCATGGGACAATAAAAGGCCACTCTAAAATGTGCACAAACGCAGACCACGTGAATGGCGTTGTGGGCGAGCAGTTTGCTGATGTCACTGTTGTGAACAGAATGCCCCATGGTGGTGGTGTGGTTATGGTATGGGCAGGCATAAACTATGGACAACAAACATAATTGCACTTGAGATGGCGATTTAATGCACAGAGATACTGTGACGAGATCCTGAGGCCTATTGTCGTGCCATTCATCCATCTCCATCACCTCATGTTTCAGCATGATAATGCACAGCCCCATTTTGCAAGAATCTGTACACATGTCCTGGAAGCTGAAAATATCCTAGTTCCTCCACGTTACCCATTGAGCATGTTTTGGATGCTCTGGATCGACGTCTACTACAGTGTGTTCCAGTTCCGGCCAATATCCAGCTTCTTCGCACAGCCATTGAAGAATAGTGGGACAACATTCCACAGGCCACAATCAACAGCCTGATCAACTCTATGTGAAGATGCATATCTGTATTCCCAGTCATGTGAAATTCATAGATTAGGGCCTAATAAATGAATTTAAAATAACTGATTTTTTTAATATGAACTGTAACTCAGTAAAATCTTAGAAATGGTTGAATGTTGCGTTGATATTTTTGTTCAGTGTATGTTGAATTTCATATTTGATTAGACATATATAATTTTACCTTGTTTCAATGTTGATAGTAAAATGGTATGTTTGAATGCCAAGAGTGTGCAAAGCTGTCATCAACTCAAAGGGTGGCTGCTTTGAAGAATATAAAATATATTTTGATTTGTTTAACACTTTTTGGGTTACTACATGATTCCATATGTGTTATTTCAAAGTACAAAGTTGAAAATAGTAAAAATAAAGAAAATCCATGAATGAGTAAATGTGTCCAATCTTTTGACTGGTACTGTATGTATACACTATCCAAGCAGAAGATACATCTCCTTCAAATGTTGATATGTGGTTGTGTTCATAATTAAATGTTCACAATTCAATATCCAGTTTGTCTACAAAATAATGATCGATATGTTGGATTTACGTCTCTCAGTTAATGAATAGCACTAAATCAAATTCAACTTAAATGCACTTCAAATATAGTTTTATTTGATTTAGTCCTATTCTTCAACTTAGAATTTTGGTTGAGATGGAGACATAAATCCAACATATTACTAACTTGTAGATCAACCCACTGTCCTTCATAAAAAATAAACTTCCAAAGATCCATTCAACCATGAATGAATGATAATACTGTATAAAAAGATGATCTCTTCCTAAATATTTAGTAAAATTATACATTTTGTGTATGGTTTCTTAGAAACTAGGGGTGGCTTAACTAACTCTTTCCCTCAATTTACCCCTCTCCCTTACTGGTTGATGACCCTTTTCAAATCCAATGTATTTCCATGTTGATTCTACGTCACAATACGTTGACAAATTACATTGAAACAAAAATTAAACCAGTGTGTGTGTCCAGTGGGTTGTCATTCAAGTCATGTCAACCCCTATTAATTCATGTGATTTGTTAGGCCAATTTGTACTCCTGAACTAATGTAGGCTTGCCAAAACAAAGGGCATGAATATTTATGCAACAACTGTATTTTAGTTAATTAATTTGCATATTTTTCTAAAAATGTACAGGATTTTTTTTCACCTTGACATTATGGAGTATTTTATGTAGATCAATGGCAAAATGTCATAGTTAAATCCATTTCAATCCCACTTTGTAAAGCAACAAATGTGAAAAAAATCCAAGACGGGTGAATACTTTTAATAGGCGCTGTATGTACATCAAGAGTCAACTTACCGTCCACTTTGAGAGTAGGTACTGGGCAGAGGTTCTTACTTCCACGCAAACTTCTGGCAGATTGACACCATCTATATAAGACAAATTGCATGCAAAGATTTAAACACCTTTGTTCTGTTATGAAATGTCTACTATACTTTTTTGTATTTTCTTGATGTATTTCCTTTTGTGTCATTTCTTGTGTGATTGTGTGATGCAAGGCCCCTTTAGTCTTAAGAGACATTAGTCTCAATGGGACTCCCTGATAAAATAAAGGTAAAATAAAATAAAACTTTGTTGGTGCGTTCAGTAGCCTTACCCCGCATTCCAGGGCAGTCTTGAGGTCTCTGCAACTGTAACTGGTGCCCAGAGTGCATGGGTCCCCTCCCTGTTCTCCTGCCTCTATCACTCCTCCACACAGGCCCACTCTCTGAGAAACAAACAAACTTAAAGTACATCCCCACCCCATAGAAATTTAGATTTAACCTCTACGGGATCGGTGTCCCCCCACGGGACGGTTGAGCTAATGTAGGCTAATGCAAGAAACAAAAGAAATTCCCAGGATATAGACATGTCTGATATGGGCAGAAAGCTTCAATTCCTGTTAATCTAACTGCACTGTCCAATTCACAGTAGCTATAACAGTGAAATAATACTATGCAATTGTTTGAGGTCGAGTGCACAATTATGAACTTGAAAATGTATTAATAAACCAATTAGTCACATTTGGACAGTCTTGATACAACATTTTGAACAGATATGCAAAGGTTAATTCGATCAGTCTAAAACTTTGCACATACACTGCTGCCAACTAGTGGCCAAAATAGAAATAGCGCCTGGGCTGGAATAATACATTATTGCCTTTCTCTTGCATTTCAAAGATGATGGTATAAAAAAAAATTTAAAAAACGCATGTTTTGTTCTTTGTATGATCTTTTACCAGATCTAATGTGTTATATTCTCTTACATTTCACATTTCCACAAACTTCAAAGTGTTTCCTTTCAAATGGTATCAAAAATATGCATATCCTTGCTCCAGGTCCTGAGCTACAGACAGTTCGATTTGGGTATGTCTTTTTAGGAGATAATTGAAAAAAGGGTCAGATCCTTAGTGACTTTCATGTTACGTTACAGTGTGTAGTCGAGTGAATCTAAACATGACATACCTCACACACATCAAGGGCTGACTCTGGTTTACCCAGAACCCCCTTCAACTGGTGCCCATGACGCTGGGTAAAGCCATCACACTGAAAAGAGAGAAATAAGACATGAGCTCAGAGGCTCCTATAAGGCTCCTATGTGAGATGAGGGAGATGTAGACCAGGGGGCAGGGCTGACCTTGGGCAGGGCCTTGGGGTGGAGCTGGCAGACAGAGGCCAGGAAGGAGGAGGTCTGGGGCTTTGAAGCATTGAAGCCCAGCTGTAGATGAGTCAGAACCGCCAGGGTCAGACAGGAGTCACAGTCAGACAGAGGAGCACTCTCTGAGAGGGAGAGAAAGAGGGAGAGGAGAGAGGGAAAGAAGAGAGAGACATTTCAAAACAGGGGATAATATAGAAGAGGAAATGATAGAGAGAAAAGTGATTATATGGTGGTGATGCAAAGCAGGGCAGGAGGGATGAACGATGAAGTGGTCATGAACTCACCCAGGACAGGCGTATCCATGCCATGACAGGCTTCGACGAGGGTGCATATGACCTCAGGGGTGGCGTAGGTCAGGAGCATGTCCATCAGCATCTTACCATACTTCTCTATCAGGTTCTCACACTGCTTCCTGTAGGACATGGGTAGAATACCACACACCTTCCCTAGCAGATCAATCACAGCCACCTGGGAGGGGAAACAGATACAGGGCATTGGGAAAAGGATTGTTTGTGTGTATGCACATGTAGGGTGGCAGGTAGCCTAGTGGTTAAGTGTGTTAGGTCAGTAACCAAAAGGTTGCTGGTTCAAATCTCCAAGCTGTCTAGATGAAAAATCTGTCAATGTGACCTTGAGCAAGGCACTTAACCCTAGTTGCTTTGGATACAAATGTGTGTGTTAGTGCACAGCAAACTCTGATTGTTAAGCTTAACACTGTGGATGTACAATTTAATGCTTTTTAAGTGTTTACATGAGAACCACCAGAATGTATTTTAATAAAGACTTTTCAAAGTGTTGCCCTTTTAACAGTGTTACAGTGTACAGTGCCTTGCGAAAGTATTCGGCCCCCTTGAACTTTGCGACCTTTTGCCACATTTCAGGCTTCAAACATAAAGATATAAAACTGTACTTTTTTGTGAAGAATCAACAACAAGTGGGACACAATCATGAAGTGGAACAACATTTATTGGATATTTCAAACTTTTTTAACAAATCAAAAACCTGAAAAATTGGGCTGAATACTTTCGCAAGGCACTGTATGTTTGCCTCATAAATGTATCAATCTGACATCAATATATGATGGAAGGTAAACCAAATCATATATGTATGTGCCAGTGTGCTTCAATAGGAAGTGGAAAGAGTCACTCTGTGCTACCATTTGGAACGATAATGTACTGTACAATGATCTGATGAAAGACCTGCATTATATACAACAATATAGTCCACTCATTATCTGAATTTCATTGATACACTGTAAGCTGATGAATTTCAAGCAGATATAGATAGGTGATACTGTATCATTTGACAAATCCCGTAGATAAGGTGATCTTGTAAAATGTAGCATGGGGCATAAATAACATACAACACCGCGCTACGTTTCAAAGTAGCCAACTCCTTTACAATACCCCCATTTCTGATGATTTGTCCTACCTATTTACAATATAAGAATAATAAAATGTAAAACTGACAGACATATTTCTCAACATGCTCACAATCTGCCATTGGGTACAAATTATATATATTTTTGCAAGTTATAGTCAAATACTGTATGGAAAATTATATTTACCATCTACTATTCTTTCTATTCAGCATTTCAAAAAGAAGTTTTGAAATGCGTTTCCTGTATTTTTTGGTATTGGACTAAATGGTAGTTAAAATGCCTAAATGGCGAGCCTGTCATTACCTGATATATTGGTGACTAAATTGCATTTTCTCATGGCATTTCATTAATTTTGCATGAATGACTCATGGGTGAACCCTAACCCTAACCTCTATGAATACACAATCAAAGGTTCTGAACATAACAAGTGTTATTAGTTTATAGTTTTCTTCTAAGAGTTTTTAAAATATACAACTTACATCTGAAAAATGTGCCAAAGTGATTGAAAAAAAGATAACACTAACACAGGCAACCCCTCGATTGAATAACAGTATTTTTAAGATATGAACAACAGCTGGGGTGTGTGTGTTCCTGTGTGCATGCCTTGGCTGAATCTAGTTGATGATCCCTGCACTAATTATATTTCTATGGCATGCCTTACCTCAGTCCTTATTTTCGGCAGCATACTCTCCAGTGACTTGATAAGATAAATGCAGAAGGTACATTCTGGCGTGAACTGCACCTAGTAGACAAAACAGAAAGAAAACAGAGGGAGAAAGAGAACAAGATAAAGACAGACAAACAGTCAGGTACAGACAAACAAAAAAAGTCAGAGGGACACAGAGTAGAGGTCAGAGAGAGAGTGCATTAGTCCTGTTCTTTCTGTCTCACCTTTGTCATTGTCATGGCTGACTTCAGACCCGCTTGAATGTGATCGGTCAGCAGGCTCTGCTGCTGGCTGTCTGACTGGGAGCCACACAGTCCCAACACGGTACACACCTCAGTGGGTTTCTGTGGGAGAGGAGAGAGGCTCAATTCAGGCTCATTCAGTCAGAATTATAAAACAAATTACAAACCAGGATCTTTCTCAACCTCCCATCAGCACGTACGAAGAAGCTGGTCAAGAAGGTGATGACCAGGGGGAGGTTCTTATCCACTTGCTCCTGGCACAGTTTGGGGGACGCAGGGCCTGGCATTAGGTCACATAGTTTCTCCAATTCGCCCCTGATCTCGGTCTGGGGATGGAGGAGTGGGAGGCATCAGTTGAAATCATTTTGAGGCACATTAAGTAAATTATGTGTATTACAATCATTAAGACATATTAGAATATGTATTAAAAGCTACAGTGAAGTACATTTCTTTTTGCATACCACTGGTTTGTTGGGCCAATGATTGTGTTTAAGAAGAATGAACTATTCAGGGGTGAGATTACACCGTCCGAAGTGCCTGACCAGCCTCAGAGGAAAGGGGAACTTAGAATTCAGAAATACACTGTGAACAGCTTTTATAGTTATTTTTATATAGAAAAGAGGAAGTGGCTTTCTAACTCTCCAAAACAGCAACGCAGAACAGAAACACAAACTGTACCACTTGTGTTGAGTGAGGGTTTGTGGGAAAAAACAGGTGAAAACCATTTCAGGAACTGAAAGTGTCTGTTGTTTTTCATTGTTTGCGGAAAAGAAACCTGAATGCTCTATCTGCAGCCACAAATAGGAAGAAAAAATTACCCAGGTGAAGGAGCATCATATGCACATACAAGTAGTACTGATGTGATGGTTATACATGCATGTTTCTGGGTGTTATTATGAATGATTCAAATGTATGGTATGTATGGTTCAGGGATGCATGTTCTGTCAATTCATTCACCTGTATGTCCGGGTTGGAGATAATGTCTTTAAGGAGTTCAATTATTTGGGTACAGTCCTGGCAGCTGTCCCCTTTCTGAGAGGAAGAGAGGGAAAGAGAAGAATGCCAACTCAAAGCTGTGGCGGGATATTGAGGCAAAAACATCCATTTATTCTACTTAGTATATAAGTCAGAAGTTGACATTATTCCTGAAGGTACTCCCTGAAAAGCAGTGCTGGATTTCTATGAAATATTATTTTGTGTTGCAAAACATGTCTCCTCTCATTTATACCTGCTTCTATAGTCTATAGACTGAAAATCTGTTTTAAAGAAAACAGAAGTGAAATTGACTCAGTTCTAATTAAGACACAAAATATTATGACCCCATCACTGAAAGATAACATTCTCAAGAACATGTATGTGTGTCTTCTGTTTCCCTATGCAAGCTTCATTAGAACAGGGTCAGTGGAGGTTCCTCATAGGAGGAAGGGGAGGACCATCCTCCTCAGTGAATTTCATAAAAATAAAAATAATGAATATCCTGCCTACAACTCCCATACAGGCTCAGGAGAGACGAAGGTTGAAAGTCATGTGTCCTCTGATACACAACCCAACCAAGCTGCACTTCTTCTTAACACAGCGTGCATCCAACCTGGAAGCCAGCTGCACCAATGTGTCACCGTGCACCTGGCAACCTTGGTTAGCACGCACTGCACCCAGCCCGCCACAGGAGTCACTGGTGCACAATGAGACAAGGACGTCCCTACCGGCCGCACCCTCATGACACTAGGCAATTGTGGTTTGCCCCACAGACCTCCCGGTCGGGGCCGGTTACGACAGAGCCTGAACCCAGAGTCTCTGGTGGTACAGCTGGCGCTGCAGTACAGTGCCCTTAACCACTGCACCACCCAGGAGGCCCAGGAAGGGAAATCTTAATCTACAGCATACAATGACATTTCTAGATGATTCTGTGCTTCCAACTTTGTGGCAACAGTTTGGTGAAGGCCCTTTCCTGTTTCAGCATGACATTGTCCACATGCACAAAGCGGGTCCATACAGAAATGGTTTGTAGAGATTGGTGTGGAAGAACTTGACTGCACAGATTCCAACCTCATTGCCCGACTTCACTAATGTTTTGTGGCTGAATGGAAGCAAGTCCCTGCAGCAATGTTCCAACATCTCGTGGAAAAGCCTTCACGGAAGTGTGGAGGCTGTTATAGCAGCAAAGGGGGACCAAATTTATATTAATGCCCATGATTTTGGAATGAGATACTCGACGAGCAGGTGTCTACATACTTTTGGTCATGTTGTGTATGTTGACTATGAGGTGACAATGACGGTTAACAGTCATGATATGAAGGTTTGACTTGGGATGGTTGGGAGAATGAATTATATATTCAAGGAGCAAAGTGATCATGCTGTTTTTATATGGTTGCTATGAAAGTCAACTATGAATGTGTGTTATCTGGGGTGTATTCATTCCACCAGTTCTGTTGAAAAAAGTTTCTTAAACGGAAGCAAATGGAACGAAACGGGGATAAACATACCTGAATTATTCCAATAGAAACTCTCATTTGCAACTGTTGGACTAATGATTACATCCTAGATCAGCTAGATGCAAGCAAGAGTGTGCAAGGCGGTATTGAATATGTTACTGTGTGTCACCTTGATTACTCAGTTATCTCAACCTGTACAGCACCTACATTATAAACTTTCATTCATAGGCTAGGTTGTAGCAACCTCATGATGGGAACAGGGACATTTTGAGTATCATAAACCTATCGCTGTTACATTGAACTGGGTGAATGGAATATGAATGACAGTCATCCAATATGCTCTAATAAAAATAAGGCCATACTCATAAAATATACAATTATCAATTATCCTCCCTCATTTTAAACGGCACCTACCCCCTCTGAACAGAGAAGACAAGACCAGGCACTAAATCAGACTGGGAGAAAAGTTTCCATCTACAGTTTTTATGCAAGTAAAGTCATACTGTATGAGAAAAAAATCAACACAGCTGTGATGGAAATAGGACGTTTCGGTACAATTTTATAAATGCAAACAGATCATTTGTTAGTAATTTTTTTCTGTCGGTAAAATTATTCGAGAAAAGGCGTTGGAAACGAGTTTATGTGCAAATATTGAAATAATAACCATCATATCGAAGTAAACTTGGAATCACGCGATGACATGTTGTGTGGTCCTCCCACTACTAGGCCTACTCGGGAAACCATGCAGTTTTTAAACTACATATTAAATAGTTTATGATGAACTTCAGAGGGTGGTGAAAGTGCACGGCGATGAGTTTGATGCTCTTTTCCAATAACTATTTAGGGTCTTAATCTGGTGACATGATGATCGATGCTTGACTGCCGTTTGACAAATACAAATATTCTGGCTGTTATCCATAATAATCTCATGTGACTAGCCTGCCCGCACAGTCTACCCGCTCTGTATTTGCGTGTTTTTGGCTAGAGCGCACGTGCCAAGCACAGAGTAGGCACATTTGCTATTTTACGCAATCATTGAACATGCCATTGAAACCCACTGAACTCTAGATGTGTATTTGATACATGAAAACTTGAGCGAAAAAACATACTTCATTCAACTTGAAATACTGTCAAAGGTATTGTCAGACTGATTTGTAATAGACTGCCATGGCCCCAATTAAAATATTAAAGAAAAATTGGCCGTTGATTACATCACCTTTGGTGAGAACACAAAAAAACGTCTTAATTCATCAAAATGGGATCATGGGCCCAAAAAGTTTGGGAACCCCTGGGAACTAATCTGATTGATAATGCTATTGATATTTATACTTTATTTGATTTATATACTGTAGTAATGATATTAATTATGGAGCTCATTATCTGGTAATTTTCTCTTAGTAAAACACAATAATATTTCTCTATTTTTTTGCTTTTTGAATCCTGCCAGGTGGTTGTTAGTATGCAGCACAATGTTGCATACACTGGTATTCCTATATTTTGTGGGTTAAAGGGGCGAATCATTGTTTTCAAAATAAAAATA
Source organism: Oncorhynchus masou masou (assembly GCF_036934945.1). Lineage (NCBI taxonomy): Eukaryota > Metazoa > Chordata > Actinopteri > Salmoniformes > Salmonidae > Oncorhynchus > Oncorhynchus masou. Next base: position 20,917,559 of record NC_088219.1, read on the forward strand.
GTTCTTACTTTCAGCTTGTCCCAGGCGTTTTGTGTTCCCTCCCCACCGACAACCCTTGCCAAAGCTGTGGGAAAGATGAAAATATGAAGAAAAAGAAAATCTGTTCTAAAAATGTGTCTCTATAAACACCGTTTTCCATTTGTGGTTCTAAATGTCTCATGAACAAGATTATATATTGTAATTACATGTTTAATTAGAACATGAATGTATATGCCAATAATGTACATTGAATTAAATATACTATAACATCATATTCATATATTATAGTATTAACCGAAACTGTGTGCAATTGTATAGCATACCTGTGGTCTGGTAAGAAATTAAGATAACGAGTGCAAGCTTGAAAGAGGCCATCATAAGTCAGTCTCTTTCAAAGACTACTTGGAAAATGAATAACCACTCAATGTAGGGTTGGGGTATAGACAGGGGCCAGCTGCCGCAGAAAGCCCTCGCCAATCAGAGCTTGACAGAAAACCACAGGTTGAAGTGTGATAAGCTATTTGTATTCTCTTTGGTATTGCGGAACTGAGTTGTACAAAAGTAATGAGGGTCCCAATTCAATATAAGCTGTAACTTTAGTTTCAGTATCTTGGTTGCTATAACAAAACCCATGTTTTCTTTATTTTAATTTCACCTTTATTTAACCAGGTAGGCTGGTTGAGAACAAGTTCTCATTTACAACTGCGACCTGGCCAAGATAAAGCAAAGCAGTGCGTCACAAACAATAACACAGAGTTACACATGGAATAAACAAACATACAGTCAATAAGACAATAGGGAAAGTCTATATACAGCGTGGGCAAATGAGGTGAGATGAGAGGGGTGTGGCAATAAATAGGCCATAGTGGTGAAATTATTACAGTATGGCAAATTAAAAGTTTGGGGTGATTGATGTGCAGAAGATGAGTGCAAGTAGCGGTACTGGGGTGCAAAGGAGCAAAATAAATCAAATAACAATATGGTGATGGGGTAGTTGGATGGGTTATTTACAGATGGGCTGTGTACAGGTGCAGTGATCTGTGAGCTGCTCTGACAGCTGGTGCTTAAAGCCAGTGAGGGAGATATGAGTCTCCAGCTTCAGTGATTTTTGCAGTTTGTTCCAGTCATTGGCAGCAGAGAACTGGAAGGAAAGGCGGCCAAACGAGGAATTGGCTTTGGGGGTGACCAGTGAAATATACCTGCTGGAGCGCGTGCTACGGGTGGGTGCTGCTATGGTGACCAGTGAGCTGAGTTAAGGCGGGGCTTGACCTAGCAAAGACTTATAGATGACCTGGAGCCAGTGGATTTGGTGACGAATATGAAGCGAGGGCAGGCCAACAAGAGCATACAGGTCGCAGTGGTGGGTAGTATATGGGGTTTTGGTAACAAAACGGATGGCACTGTGATAGACTGCATCCAATTTGCTGAGTAGAGTGTTGGAGGCTATTTTGTAATAGCCTCCATAAACTGCATGCTTTCCCAACGATTAGTAGTGGGAGGACCACACATCACATGACTACAAATTTACTTGATATGATGGTAATATTTGCACATAAAATGGTTTCCACTGAAATTTCGCACATAATTCATTTTACCAACACAAAAAGATCTCACCTTGTCTAGGTATTTTGTTTTGTGGACATTTGGAAAGTTGAAATTTCTTATCCAACACGTACTTTATTGCATAAAAAGGTTGGATGGAAACATGGTTTGAATCATGGAAAGAGCAGGTGTGCCTAATGTTTTGTACACTCAGTGTATATACTGTGTTATAATCCGGGTGGTTTGAGCGCTGAATAATGGGATGAAAGCCGTGGTATAGCCCGTACTTTATACTTTGCGTTTGACAAAACGTTTATTTTTACTGTTCTTGTGTTTGCAAGAAAGGCATTTCAAGGTTGATCCTATAAACTACTGCTGAATACACCTTTTCTGTTCAATAATATACAATAAAATTGTATATGTCACATACGCCGAATACAACTGAGGTAGACTTTACAGTGAAATGCTTGCTCACGAGCCCTTCCCAACAAAGCATACTTTAAAAATACAAATAAATACAAATATATTGAACAAAAATATAAATGTATCATGCAACATTTTTAAAGATTTGACTGAGTTACAGTTAATATAAGGAAATTGAAATCAATTCATTAGGCCCTAATCTGAGTATTTCACGACTGGGAAGAGAGATATGCATCTGTTGGTCACAGATACCCACTCCTCTTCAATGGCTGTGTGAAGTTGCTGGATATTGGCGGGAACTGGAAGACACTGTCATACACGTCGACCCAGAACATCGCGAACATGCTCAATTGGTGACATGTCTGGTGAGTACGCAGGCCAAAGACACTGTCATACACGTCGACCCGGAACATCGCGAACATGCTCAATTGGTGACATGTCTGGTGAGTACGCAGGCCATAGAAAACTGGGACATTTACAACTTCCAGGGGCCGTGCTTTATCATGCTGAAACATAGGGTGATACTGGTGAACTAATGGTACGACAATGAACCTCAGGATCTCGTCACGGTATGACTGTGCATTCAAATTGCCATCGATAAAATGCAATTGTGTTCGTTGTACGTAGCTTATGAATGCCCATACCATAAATCCACTGCCACCATGAGGCAGTCTGTTCACAACGTTGACATCAGCAAACCGCTAGCCCACATGATGCCATACAACGTGGTCTGTGAGGCCGCATGGACATACTGCCAAATTCTCTAGAATGACGTTGGAGGTGGAGATGGTGGTAGAGAAATGAACATTCAATTCCCTTGCAACAGCTTTCAAGGACATTCCTGCAGTCAGCATGCCAATTGCATGCCCTCACAACTTGAGACATCTGTGGCACATTTTCGAGGGGCATTTTATTGTCCCCAGCACAAGGTGCACCTGTGTAATGATAATGCTGTTTAATCAGCTTCTTGATATTCCACACCTGTCAGGTGGATGGATTAACATGGCAAAGTGGAAATGCTCACAAAATATGAGAGAAATAAATAAAAATTGCGTATGGATGTCACGCCCTGACCTTATAGAGAGCTTTTTATGTCTCTATGTTGATTTGGTCAGGGTGTGATTTGGGTCATGAAAATCATGAACACTTACCACGCTGCGCTTTGGTCCAATCCTTCTTCATCAGACGACCGTGTCACGGCAGTTTGAAGAACTGGACCAAGGTGCAGCGTGGTGAGCGTACATTTTCTTTAATGAATCAAAATGACGCCAACAAAACAGTAAACAATACCAAAACGTGAAGCTTCGTGCCATATCTCGCCACTGGAGGCTTCTTGCCATGGATCATCACTGGAGGCTTCTTGCCATGAATCATCACTGGAGGCTTCGTGCCATGAATCATCACTGGAGGCTTCGTGCCATGGATCATCACTGGACGCTTCGTGCCATGGATCATCACTGGAGGCTTCGTGCCATGGATCATCACTGGAGGCTTCGTGCCATGGATCATCACTGGAGGCTTCGTGCCATGGATCATCACTGGACGCTTCGTGCCATGGATCATCACTGGAGTGGAGAGACACACAGGATGCCTGGCTCTGGGAGCAGGCACAGGACTCACCAGGCTAGGGAGACATATAGGAGGGTTAGTTCGAGGCGCAGGCACAGGATGCACTGGGCTGTGCAGACGCACTGGGGACACAGTGCGCAGAGCCAGCGCAGGATATCCTGGCCCGAGGAGGCGCACTGGAGGTCTTGGAGAGCAGGGCTGGCACAATCCATCCTGGCTGGATGCCCACCCTAGCCCGGCAGATGCGGGGAGCTGGGATGTAGCGCACCGGGCTGAGAAAGCGTACTGGAGACACCGTGCGCTCCACCGCATAACACAGTGCCTGATTAGTACAACGCCCGCCACGGTAAGCACGGGGAGTTGGCTCAGGTCTCCTATCTGACTCTGCCACACTTCCCGTGTGCCCCCCACAAAAAAACCTTTTGGAGCTGCCTCTCGGGCTTCCTTGCCAGCCGTATTCGTGTCGCCAACTCCATTCTCCGGTATCCCTCCTCGCACTGTTCTAGAGAATCCCAGGCGGGCTCCGGCACTCTCCCTGCGTCGACCAACCACCTCTCTATCTCCTCCTAGGTTGTCTCATACTCCAGATAGCGCTGCTCCCATGTCCAGGAGTCCCTTTCACGCTGCTCCTCCTTACCACGCTGCTTGGTCCGTTGGGGGTGGGAAGATCTGTCACAGCTGTTTGAAGAACTGGACCAAGGTGCATCGTGGTGAGCGTACATTTTCTTTAATTAATCAAAATGATGCCGACAAAACAATAAACAATACCAAAACAAACCGTGAAGCTTCAGACTATGTGCCATCAAACAAAGTTAACTTCCCACAAACACAAATGGGAAAAAGGGTATCTAAGTATGATTCCCAATCAGAGACAACGATAGACAGCTGTCCCTGATTGAGAACCATACCCGGCCAAAACATAGAAAGAGAAAATCATAGAAACACAAAACATAGAATGCCCACCCCAACTCACGCCCTGACCAAACCAAAATAGAGACATAAAAAGGATCTCTAAGGTCAGGGCGTGACAGACCGTTACAATGGAACATATCTGGGATCTTTTATTTTAGCTCATGAAACATGGGACCAACACTTTACATGTTGTGCTTATGTTTGTTCAATGTAAAATAGTAACAAAAGAGGAATAAAATAAAATACACAAGAATGGAGCTATATACAGTGAGTACCAGTACCAGATACATGTGCAGAGATACAAGGTATTTGAGGTAGATAAGTACATGAAGGCAGGGTAAAGTGACTAGGCATCAGGATAATATTAAGATTCAAATTAGGAATAAAGTAGCAGCAGCAAATGGTGAGTGTAAAAGCGTGTGAGTGAGTGAGTGAGTGTGTGTGTGTGTGTGTGTGTGTGTGTGTGTGTGTGTGTGTGTGTGTGTGTGTGTGTGTGTGTGTGTGTGTGTGTGTGTGTGTGTGTGTGTGTGTCAAAATTGAGTACAGGCACATCCTGTTTCCATTGATCATCCTTGAGATCTTTCTACAACTTGATTGGAGTCCACCTGTCGTAAATTCAATTGATTGGACATGATTTGGAAAGACACACACCTGTCTCTATAAAGGTCCCACAGTTGACAGAGCATGTCAGAGCAAAAACCAAGCCATGAGGTTGAAGGTATTGTCAGTTAAGCTCCGAGACAAGATTGTGTCGATGCACAGATCTGGGGAAGGGTACCAAAAACATTCTGCAGCATTGAAGGTTCCCTAGAACACAGAGAAGGGCCCTGGTCAGAGAGGTGACCAAGAATCAAATCAAATCAAAGTTTATTTGTCATTTGCGCCAAATACAACAGGTGGAGTAGACCTTACAGTGAAATGCTCACTTACAGGCTCTAACTAATAGTGCAAAAAAGGTGTTAGGTGAACAATAGGTAGGTAAAGAAATAAAAGAACAGTAAAGACAGGCTATATACAGTAGCAAGGCTATAAAAGTAGCGAGGCTACATACAGACACCGATTAGTCGGGCTGATTGAGGTTGTATGTACATGTAGATATGGTTAAAGTGACTATGCATATATGATGAACAGAAAGTAGCAGTAGCGTAAAAGAGGGGTTGGTGGGTGGTGGGTGGTGGGTGGCGGGACACAATGCTACTAGCCCGTTTAGCCAATGTACGGGAGCACTAGTTGGTCGGCCCAATTGAGGTAGTATGTACAGAATGTATAGTTAAAGTGACTATGCATATATGATAAACAGAGAGTAGCAGTAGCGTACAAAGAGAGTTTGGGGGGAGCTCAAGAGTTTCTCTGGGGAGATGGGAGAACCTTCCAGAAGGTCAATCATCTCTGCAGCACTTTATGGTAGAGTGGCCAGACCGAAGCCACTCCTCTATAAAAGGCACATGACAGCCCCCTTGGAGTTTGCCAAAAGGCACCTAAAGACTCTTAGACAATGAGAAAAAATATTCTCTGGTCTGATGAAACCAAGATTAAACTCTTTGGCCTGAATGCCAAGCGTCACATCTGGAGGAACCAATTTGTAAGTCGCTCTGGATAAGAGCGTCTGCTAAATGACTTAAATGTAAATGTAAATGTAAACCTGGCACCATCCCTATGGTGAAACATGGTGATGGCAGAATCATGCTGTGGGGATGTTTTTTCAGAGATGAAATAGAGATGGATGGAGCAAAGTACAGATGAATGGAGCAAAGTACAGAGAGATCCTTGATGAAAACCTGCTCCAGAGCTCTCAGGACCTCAGACTGAGGTAAAGGTTCACCTTCCAACAGGACAACGACCCTAAGCACACAGCCATGACAATGCAGGAGTAACTTCGGGACAAGTCTCAATATCCTTGAATGACCCAGCCAGAGCACGGACTTAAACATGATCGAACATCTCTGGAGAAACATAAAAATAGTTCTGCAGCAACGCTCCCCATCCAACCTGACAGAGCTTGAGAGGATCTGCAGATAAGAATGGGAGAAACTCCCCAAATACAGGTGTGCCAAGCTTGTAACATCGTACCCAAGAAGATTCTAGGCTGTAATCACTGCCAAAGGTACTTCAACAAAGTACTGAGTAAATACTTCTGCAAATATGATATTTCAGTTTTTTCATTATGGGGTATTGGGTGTAGAATGATGAGGAAAGAAACAACTTAATCGATTTTAGAATAAGGCTGTAACCTAACAAAATGTGGGAAATGTGGTCAAGTGGTCTGAATTCTTTCCGAAGGTACTGTATATAGTCTGGTGAGTGTGCATAGGGTCAGTTCAAGATAGAGTCATTGCAGATAGTACGGGTACCATTAATTGGGTACCATTAATCTGTCTATTTACCAGTCTTATGGCTTGGGGAGTAGAAGCTGTCTTGGAGCCTGTTGGTCCAAGAGCCTGTAATTCATGGCTTCTGGTTGGGGTATGTACGTACAGTCACTGTGGGAACGACATCCTCAATGCACTTATTGATAAAGCCAATGACTGATGTGGTGTACTCCTCAATGCCATCGGAAGAATCCCGGAACATATTCCAGTCTGTGCTACGTAAACTGTCCTGTAGCTTAGCATCTGCTTCATCTTGACCACTTTTTTTATAGACCGAGTCACTGGTGCTTCCTGCTTTTATTTTTGCAGGTAAGCAGGAATCAGGAGGATGGAATTATGGTCAGATTTGCCAAATGCAGGGCGAGGGAGAGCTTTGTATGCGTCTCTGTGTGTGGAGTAAAGGTGGTCTAGAATTGTTTTCCCTCTGGTTGCACATTTAACATGCTGATAGAAATTAGGTAAAACTGATTCAAGTTTCCCTGCATTAAAGTCCTCGGCCACTAGGAGCGCCGCCTCTGGATGATCGTTTTCCTGTTTACTTATGGCGGTATACAGCTCATTGAGTGCGGTTTTAGTGCCAGCATCGGCACTAAACTACAAAAAATACAGATGAACACTCTCTAGGTAGATGGTGGGGTCTACAGTTTATCATGAGATACTCTACCTCAGGCGAGCAAAACCTTGAGACTTCCTTAGATATCGTGCACCAGCTGTTGTTTACCTAGATGCATAGGCCCCCGCCCCTTGTCTTACCAGAGGCTCTGTTCTATCCTGCCGACAGAGTATATAACCCGCTAGCTGTGTGTTCTTAAATGCATGTCGTCGTTCAGCCACGACTTAGTGAAACATAAGATATTACAGTTTTTAATGTCCCGTTGGTAGGATATATGTGCTTTCAGTTTGTCCAATTTATTTTCCAACTATTGAACATTAGCTAGCAAGATGGAAGGCAAAGGCAGATTAGCCGTTTGTTGCCTGATCCTCACAAGGCATCCTGATCCTTCTAGAGCGAATGACGGGGATCTGGGCCCAGTCCGGTGTCTGTAGTATTTCCCTCCCGTCCGACTTCATTGAAGAAGAATTTGTCTAATCTGAGGTGAGTAATGACTGTTCTGATGTCCAGAAGCTCTTTTCGGTCATAAGAGACGATAGCAGCAACATTATGTACAAAACAATTTACGAAAAACGCGAAAAAACAAACAAAATAGCGTGGTTGGTTAAAAGCCGATAAGACGGCAGCCATCCCCTTCAGCACCATTCTGACAACAGCCTTAAAGGGTCCGACATCTTCATCAATGAGGACAAACTGATTGTTCACCCTCCCTCCAAAGGAATTAGGAAGAGTGACAGACACATTAATTCCAGTATCTCTCTCTCAGATTCTGCTGATTCATGTTTGGACATATAAATACTTGTGGTAAACCGTGGGGTGTTGGGTTGAGCGTGCAGAGATTAACACAGAGACAGGGAGGTTCTAGTCAGAAAACACAACTTTACTGGGCAACAAAATAAACATAACAACAAAATAACTTAGGTTTGGCTCAGTCCTTCTTCTCAGATTCTGCTCCGTGTCTGTCTCTACATCTCTCCTTGCGGTGTGTCACGGTGCTCCCTTTATAGGCTCCTGAGTGGCACAGCATTCTAAGGCACTGCATCTCAGTGGTAGAGGCGTCACTACAGACCTTGGTTAGATTCTAGGCTGTATCACATTCGGCCGCGATTGGGAGTCCCATAGGGTGGCGCACAATTGGCCCAGCGTCGCCTGGGTTAGGGTTTGGCCGGTGTAAGCAGTCATTTTAAATAAGAATTTGTTCTTAACTGACTGGCCATGTAAAATAAAGGTTAAATAAATAAATAAAAAATATATTTTTTAGTGGCCTGCATGGCTGGTTGGCACTCTCCCCTAATTACCTCTATTTGGGGCCATCAGTGTCGGGGTGCCCAGCCAGTGTACTCCCAGCAGAAGGAGCCAACGTCGCGGCACGTACCTTCCCTCTATAACCAACCCCTGGGGTAGACCTCCCGGGATATCACCTTGCACTTGTGGGGGTTCGCGGTCAGCCCCGCATCCCTTAGCGCATCCACCACCGCCTGTAACCTACAGAGATGGGACTCCCAACTGTCACTGTGTGGTGGGCGTAGAATTTACTGACCTTGTTCAGGCCCCGGAAATAGTTGCAGAAGCGGACGGTTCCATCCGGTTTTGGTACCAACACTACAGGGCTAGACCACTAACTCTGGGACTCCTCTAGTACCTCCATCTCAAGATTATAGACATATTTCATTACACGAGACATGAATGCAGTGCCCTGGTCCGTCAGGATTTCCCGCGGAATACTCACCCGACTGAATAAATGGAAGAGCTCCCGTGCAATACCTTTCGCTGCCGCCGTGCATAACAGGATTGCCTCCGGATACCAGGTGGCGTAATCCACGATTACCAGGATTGGTGTCCCCTCACGGTCTTCACCAATGGACCAACCAGATCAATCGCCACCCACTCAAACAGCACCCCTAAAATGGGCAAGGGACCAAAGAGTTTCTATAATGTGCGCTTGGAGATGTGATCTGGCACTCCGGGCAGGTATGGCAGTAGTCCTCTACGGTGCGCTTGATTCTAGGCCAGTGGAGATGATTTCCGATCTGCTCCTTGGTTTTCTCCATCCCCAGGTGTGCCCCAAGAAATTGGGTGTGGGCGAGCTGCAAGACAGTCCTAACATACTGGGTGGGTATGAGTACAAAGTATTTTGTCTTTACTACCTGATACAGTTAATTATGCTTGATGGTGAAGTGGTGATAATGAGAACGCATTAACCTCAAAGTGGGCAAAGAAGGTTTTCACCTGCCATTTCAGTTCTGTTATACTCACAGACATTAATTTAACAGTTTTAGAAATGTTGGAGTGTTTCCTATCCAAATCTACTAATTATATGCATATACTAGCTTTTGGGCCTGAGTAGCAGGCAGTTTACTTTGGACATGCTTTTCATCCAGAGGTGAAAATAGTGCACCCTACCCTAGTGAGGTTAATTGCTCACTTAAATATATGCAGTTTAAGGAACAAGATTCATGAAATATGCTGTTTAGTGCAGTCAACCATATTCATGTATTGGCAATATCAGAGACTCACTTTGACTCTTCTTTTGAGGATGCTGAGATCTCTATACATGGATGCAATTTGTTCAGGAGCAACAGAAATAGATATGGGGTGGAGTTGCAGTTTACATGCAGAGTCATATTCCAGCAAAACATCGTAAGGACTTAATGTTGAATGGATTAGAGGCACTATGGGTACAGGTGCATTTACCATATTTGAAACCTATACTAGTTGGTTGCTGCTATAGGCCAACCAGTGCTGATGTGAAATATATTGATGTAATTTGTGAAATGTTGGATATGGTATCTGATGAAAATAGGGAAATATATTTTTGGGGAGATATGAATGTTGAGTGCACTGGTCCTAATAGTCATCCTATAAGCTTGCTGCCTCTGTTAAGTAAATGACTGGTAAAAATTGTGTCTGTACATATTAAGGATTATTTCTCATGTAATGGTCTGCATACAAAGAAGGGCATGCTATGAGTACGGCCTTAGCACAAATGACAGATGATTGGTTAAAGTGTATGGATGACAGGAAGTTAGGTGGTGCAGTGTTGCTTTTGATGTAATTGATCATGAACTGTTAATATGTACAGTTGAAGTCGGAAGTTTACATACACCTTAGCCAAATACATTTAAACTCAGATTTTCACAATCCCTGACATTTAATCCAAGTGAAATTTCCCTGTTTTAGGTCAATTAGGATCACCACTTTATTTTAAGAATGTGAAATGTCAGAATAATAGTAGATTGAAATAAATAATTCTGCTTTTATTTCTTTCATCACATTCCCAGTGGGTCAGAAGTTTACATACATTAGTATTTGGTAGCATTGCCTTTAAATTGTTTAACTTGGGTCAAACGTTTCGGGTAGCCTTCCACAAGCTTCCCACAATAAGTTGGATGAATTTTGGCCCATTCCTCCTGACAGAGCTGGTGTAACTCCTTACTCGCACACGCTTTTTCAGTTCTGCCCACAAATCTTCTATGGGACTGTTGTCAGGGCTTTGTGATGGCCACTTCAATACCTTGACTTTGTTGTCCTTAAGCCATTTTGCCACAAATTTGGAAGTATGCTTGGGGTCATTGTCCATTTGGAAGACCCATTTGCGACCAAGCTTTAACTTCCTGACTGATGTCTTGAGATGTTGCTTCAATATATCCTCATAATTTTACATCCTCATTATGCCATCTATTTTGTGAAGTGCACCAGTCCCTCCTGCAGAAAAGCACCCCCACATAATGCTGCCACCCCCGTGCTTCACAGTTGGGATGGTGTTCTTTGGCTTGCAAGCCTCCCCTTTTTCCTCCAAACATAACGATGATCATTATGACCAAACAGTTCTATTTTTGTTTCATCAGACTAGAGGACATTTCTCCAAGAAGTATGATCTTTGTCCCCATGTGCAGTGGCAAACCGTAGTCTGGCTTTTTTATGGCAGTTTTGGAGCAGTGGATTCTTCCTTGCTGAGCGGCCTTTCAGGTTATGTCGATATAGGACTCACTTTACTGTGGATATAGATACTTTTGTACCTGTTTCCTCCAGCATCTTCACAAGGTCCTTTGCTGTTGTTCTAGGATTGATTTGCACTTTTCGCACCAAAGTACGTTAATCTCTAGGAGACAGAATGCATCTCTTTCCTGAGCTGTATGATGGCTGCGTGGTCCTATGGTGTTTATACTTGTGTACAATTGTTTGTACAGATGAACGTGGTACCTTCAAGCATTTGGAAATTGCTCCCGAGGATGAACCAGACTTGTGGAGGTCTACAATTGTTTTTCTGAGGTCTTGGCTGAGTCATTTTGATTTTCCCATGATGTCAAGCAAAGAGGCAGTGAGTTTGAAGGTAGGCCTTGAAATACATCCACAGGAACGCCTCCAATTGACTCAAATTATGTCAATTAGTCTATCAGAAGCTTCCAAAGCCATGACATTTTCTGGAATTTTCCAAGCTGTTTAAATGCACAGTCAACTTAGTGTATGTAAATTTCTGACCCATCGGAATTGTGATACAGTGAATTATAAGTGAAATAATCTGTCCGTAAACAATTGTTGGAAAAAGTACATGTGTCATGCACTTGCCAAAACTATAGTTTGTTAACAAGACATTTGAAGAGTGGTTGAAAAACGAGTTTTAATGACTCCAACCTAAGTGTATGTAAACTTCCGACTTCAACTGTAAACTCAGATGTTATGGTTTTAAGTCTGCAGCTCTATCCAGGATGGAAAGCTATCTATCCAGGAGAAGGCAAAAGGCGTCCTTTAATAGCTTTTCAAACAGTGAAGATATACACTGTGGTGTTCTTCAAGGAAGTTGCTTAGGCCCACTTCTCTACTCCATCTTTACTAATGATTTACCTGCAGTAATGAACAAAGCATGAGGGGTAATGTATGCTGATGACTCTACAATGTGTAGCACAGCATCAAAATGTAATGAGCTGACAGATGTACTGAGTAGTGAACTAAGAATGGTGTCTGAGTGGGTTGATATGAACAAATTGGTGTTGAACACTTCTAAAATGAAATGTTTTGTATTTGGTTGAAGATATATGCTTGCTGATGATCCCCAATTGAATTTGTCGTTGACCAGAATGCACATAGTGAAAACAACAACTACTAGCCCTTATTGTGGATGCATCTTTATCATGTTCAGAACACATGGAAAATATTGTTATTATAGATGGGTATGGGAATTGCTGTTACAAGAACATGTTCAGAGTATGTAACATCTAGCACTCTGAATCAGGTGATTCAATCCCTACCACACTTAGAGTACTGTCCGGTTATATGGTCATCTGCAGCAAAGAAAGATAGAACAAAAGTTCCAAATGGCTCAAAACAGGGCTACCAGATTAGATCTTCATTGCTCTCGCTGTATTTAAATAAAAAAAAGTTACCTTTATTTAACTAGGCAAGTCAGTTAAGAACAAATTCTTATTTACAATGATGGCCTAGGAACAGTGGGTTAACTGCCTTGTTCAGGGGCAAAAGGACAGATTTTTTTTACCTTGGGGATTAGATCTAGCAACCTTTTGTTTACTGGCCCAATGCTCTAACCACTAGGCTACCTGCCAACCCACAATGAATATTATTCAAATGCATTAGACTCTCGCATCAAATCAAATCAAATCAAATCAAATGTATTTATATAGCCCTTCGTACATCAGCTGATATCTCAAAGTGCTGTACAGAAACCCAGCCTAAAACCCCAAACAGCAAGCAATGCAAGTGTAGAAGCACGGTGGCTAGGAAAAACACCCTAGAAAGGCCAAAACCTAGGAAGAAACCTAGAGAGGAACCAGGCTATGTGGGGTGGCCAGTCCTCTTCTAGCTGTGCCGGGTGGAGATTATGGTCCTAGGGCTCAGGTCCTCCGAGAGAGAGAAAGAAAGAGAGAAAGAGAGAATTAGAGAGAGCATACGTACATTCACACAGGACACCGGATAGGACAGGAGAAGTACTCCAGATATAACAAACTGACCCTAGCCCCACGACACATAAACTACTGCAGCATAAATACTGGAGGCTAAGACAGGAGGGGTCAGGAGACACTGTGGCCCCATTCGATGACACCCCCGGACAGGGCCAAAAAGGAAGGATATAACCCCACCCACTTTGCCAAAGCACAGCCCCCACACCACTAGAGGGATATCTTCAACCACCAACTTACCATCCTGAGACAAGGCCGAGTATAGCCCATGTCTTCACGTTGAAAACAAATTACCATCCAGTCTTCTGATTTTCTTTAGGAATGTTTTTTTATTTTTAAACACAGTACTTTTCAGGCCAGTTAGTCATACTAGCAACATGCATAACCACCAAACCAAACAGGTCAATTCAGGGCATCTAAAACAACACAAGCCAAGGACAAATCACCTTAAATCTATAGTTTTATATAGAGCCATAGCTGAATGGAACTCTTTACCAATCCATATTTCTCAGGCAAAAAAGTAAATCCACCTTCAAGAAAAAAAAAGAAAAAAACATCTAATGTGACCGCATGACTGGACAGGAAATAGAAAACATCAACTGAATGTTAAATGTGTATCCTATCAGGTATTTTAATTGTCTGTATTGTCTACTTGTTAAATGTTTGTTAAGTCTTCATTTGGAATTGTTTGTAATGTCTTATTATTTGGTGTTGGACACCAAGAAGATTAGCTAACTGTGTTAAACTGTGGGGTGTTGGGTTGGATGTCCAGAGATTAACACAGAAACAGGGAGGTTCTAGTCAGCAAACACGACTTTACGCGTCAATAAAATTAACATAATGAAATCACGTAGGGTTGAATCAGTGCTTCTGCTCTGTTTTGGTCTCTCTGTTCTCTCACACGGTGTGCCACAGTGCTCCTTTTGCGTGGCCTCCACGGCTGATTGGCACTTTCCCCTAATTGCCTCTACTTGGAGTCATGAGTGTTGTGGTGCCCAGTTCGTGTACTCTCAGCAGAGGGAGCTAACATTGTGGCATGTACCTCCCCTCTATCACCAAATCCTGGGGTAGACATCCCAGGATACACATAACTTTACGACATTAGCTAATGGGGATTCTTATAAAAATTCACAAATTCGCATAAACTGACCAGGTGAGTCCAGGTGAAAGCTATGATCCCTTTTTGGCATCACTTGTTAAATCCACTTCAATCTGTGCAGATGAAGGGGAGGAGTCAGGTTAAAGACAGATTTTTAAGCCTTTTTTTAAGACAATTGAGATATGGATTGTGTATGTGTGTCATTCAGAAGGTGATTGGGCAATACAAAAGATTTAAGTGCCTTTGATTGATGTCTGTATGGAGTAAAGGTAATAGGATGTCATATCAGATAACAATGGCTTAATACCAGGATGTTCTTGCTTTTTCTCTAAATTCATATTGAGGTAAAGGCAAAGTGAGATTCAACTTTGAAGGACATTAAATATTTCATTCAATTATCATTACTTCTACTTTCTATCTATCTATCTATCTATCTGGATCTTGTACTTCCTGACGTGCAGACCACAGGCTGTGAGGATTGGCAACAACTCCTCCTCCACACAGATTCTTAACACAGGTGCCCCAAGAGGTGTGTCCTCAGCCCTCTGCTGTACTCCCTATTCACCCACTACTGCGTAGCTTTGCACGACACCAACTCCATCATCAGGTTTGTCGACGACACCACGACGAGGCATTGTGGTGCCAGGACAACAACCTCTCCCTCAAATTCAGCAAAACAAAGGAGTTGATTGTTGACTTCAGGAAGCAGAGGATTGAACATGCCCCAATTTGGTCACGTACAAACAAGCAAGATTTCTGGCTCTCACAGACCTTCTTCTTTAAGAGGCTCCTCTGTCCTCCACTCGTTACCTGTATTAATGGCACCTGTTTGAACTTGTTATCAATATAAAAGACACCTGTCCACAACCTCAAACAGTCACACTCCAAACCCCACTATGGCCAAGACCAAAGAGCTGTGAAAGGACACAAGAAACAAAATTGTAGACCTGAACCAGGCTGGGAAGACTGAATCTGCAATAGCTAAGCAGCTTGGTTTGAAGAAATCAACTGTGGAAGCAATTATTAGGAGTTGGAAGACATACAAGACCACTGATAATCTCCCTCAATCTGGGGCTCCACGCAAGATCTCACCCCGTGGGTCAAAATGATCACAAGGATGGTGAGCAAAAATCCCAGAACCACACGGGGGGACCTAGTGAATGACCTGCAGAGAGCTGGGACCAAAGTAACAAAGCCTACCATCAGTAACACACTACGCTGCCGGGGACTCAAATCCTGCAGTGCCAGACGTGTCCCCCTGCTTAAGCCAGTACATGTCCAGGCCCATCTGAAGTTTGCTAGAGAGCATTTGGATGATCCAGAAGAAGATTGGGAGAATGTCATATGGTCAGATGAAACCAAAATATAACTTTTTGGTAAAAACTCAACTCGTCGTGTTTGGAGGACAAAGAATGCTGAGTTGCATCCAAAGAACACCATACCTACTGTGAAGCATGGGGGTGGAAACATCATGCTTTGGGGCTGTTTTTCTGCAAAGGGACCAGGACGACTGATCAGGGTAAAGGAAAGAATAAATGGGGCCATGTATCGTGAGATTTTGAGTGAAAACCTCCTTCCATCAGCAAGGGCATTGAAGATGAAACGTGGCTGGGTCTTTCAGCATGACAATGATCCCAAACACATCGCCCGGGCAACGAAGGAGTGGCATCGTAAGAAGCATTTCAAGGTCCTGGAGTGGCCTAGCCAGTCTCCAGATCTCAACCCTGTAGAAAATCTTTGGAGGGAGTTGAAAGTCTGTGTTGCCCAGCAACAGCCCCAAAACATCACTGCTCTAGAGGAGATCTGCATGGAGGAATGGGCCAAAATACCAGCAACAGTGTGTGAAAACCTTGTGAAGACTTACAGAAAACGTTTGACCTCTGTCATTGCCAACAAAGGGTATATAACAAAGTATTGAGATAAACTTTTGTTATTGACCAAATACTTATTTTCCACCATAATTTGCAAATAAATTCATAAAAAATCCTACAATGTGATTTTCTGGATTTTCTTCCCTCACTTTGTCTGTCATAGTTGAAGTGTACCTATGATGAAAATTACAGGCCTCTCATCTTTTTAAGTGGGAGAACTTGCACAATTGGTGGCTGACTAAATACTTTTTTGCCCCACTGTAGTACCAAACCATTACCTCATCCAATGGCATATATCAATTGTCAATTCTAGATACTACCATCTCAAATACACCCCCTCCTGGACAAGATCAGAAAAGACAGTGAGCCTCTTTGGTCATATACTAAATCAAGATAAGGGCAACCTCAGAGGGGACATGCAATAGTTACAGACACATCCACATAAGAAGACAAGCCTCCATTCTGTCCTCCTCCCCTTCTGATATTCTTCATAGCATCACATGGTTTAACAGATACAGTGCCTTGCGAAAGTATTCGGCCCCTGCGACCTTTTGCCACATTTCAGGCTTCAAACATAAAGATATAAAACTGTATTTTTTTGTGAAGAATCAACAACAAGTGGGACACAATCATGAAGTGGAACGACAGTTATCGGATATTTCAAACTTTTTTAACAAAGCAAAAACTGAAAAATTGGGCGTGCAAAATTATTCAGCCCCTTTACTTTCAGTGCAGCAAACTCTCTCCAGAAGTTCAGTGAGGATCTCTGAATGATCCAATGTTGACCTAAATGACTAATGATGATAAATACAATCCACCTGTGTGTAATCAAGTCTCCGTATAAATGCACCTGCACTGTGATAGTCTCAGAGGTCCGTTAAAAGTGCAGAGAGCATCATGATGAACAAGGAACACACCAGGCAGGTCCGAGATACTGTTGTGAAGAAGTTTAAAGCCGGATTTGGATACAAAAAGATTTCCCAAGCTTTAAACATCCCAAGGAGCACTGTGCAAGCGATAATATTGAAATGGAAGGAGTATCAGACCACTGCAAATCTACCAAGACCTGGCCGTCCCTCTAAACTTTCAGCTCATACAAGGAGAAGACTGATCAGAGATGCAGCCAAGAGGACCATGATCACTCTGGATGAACTGCAGAGCTCTACAGCTGAGGTGGGAGACTCTGTCCATAGGACAACAATCAGTCGTATATTGCACAAATCTGGCCTTTATGGAAGAGTGGCAAGAAGAAAGCCATTTCTTAAAGATATCCATAAAAAGTGTTGTTTAAAGTTTGCCACAAGCCACCTGGGAGACACACCAAACATGTGGAAGAAGGTGCTCTGGTCAGATGAAACCAAAATTGAACTTTTTGGCAACAATGCAAAACGTTATGTTTGGCGTAAAAGCAACACAGCTCATCACCCTGACCACACCATCCCCACTGTCAAACATGGTGGTGGCAGCATCATGGTTTGGGCCTGCTTTTCTTCAGCAGGGACAGGGAAGATGGTTAAAATTGATGGGAAGATGGATGGAGCCAAATACAGGACCATTCTGGAAGAAAACCTGAAGGAGTTTGCAAAAGACCTGAGACTGGGATGGAGATTTGTCTTCCAACAAGACAATGATCCAAAACATAAAGCAAAATCTACAATGGAATGGTTCAAAAATAAACATTTCCAGGTGTTAGAATGGCCAAGTCAAAGTCCAGACCTGAATCCAATCGAGAATCTGTGGAAAGAACTGAAAACTGCTGTTCACAAATGCTCTCCATCCAACCTCACTGAGCTCGAGCTGTTTTGCAAGGAGGAATGGGAAAAAATTTCAGTCTCTCGATGTGCAAGACTGATAGAGACATACCCCAAGCGAATTACAGCTGTAATCGCAGCAAAAATACAAAGTATTAACTTAAGGAGGCTGAATAATTTTGCACGCCCAATTTTTCAGTTTTTGATTTGTTAAAAATGTTTGAAATATCCAATAAATGTCGTTCCACTTCATGATTGTGTCCCACTTGTTGTTGATTCTTCACAAAAAAATACAGTTTTATATCTTTATGTTTCAAGCCTGAAATGTGGCAAAAGGTCGCAAAGTTCAAGGGGGCCGAATACTTTCGCAAGGCACTGTATATTGACATATGAAGACAAGCCTGACCTCTCCCCTCTCTGGGCCCCTAGTGACTAAGCCCGAGCAGAGAAGGGATAACTGCAAACTGCAAACAGTATTATCCAAAAGAAGACATACTAATGACTAATATCTCACATAAGCATTATTATGTAAATAAAACATCTTATTTATCGATGTTACCAAACTAATTCTGATTCTGCTACCACAAACTGCAGTAGAGAGAGACAGGTGTCTTAAGTGCCTCGGCACCCACATCTCAGAGGACTTGACATAGCCTAACAACACCACCACTCTTGTCAAGATGGCGCAACAGCGTCTCCACTTCCTAAGGTGGCTGAAGAAATTTGGCATGCCTCCCAGGGTCTTCTCCAAATAATAGAGCTGCACCATTGAGAGCATCATGACCGGTTGCATCACGTCCTGGTACACAAATTGCTCCGTCCACGATAGCGGGACTATCATTTGTTTTTCAATAGGACAATGACACAACACATCACCAGGCTGTGTAAAGGTTATTTGACCAAGAAGGCGAGTGATGGAGTCCTGCATCAGATGACCTGGCCTCCACAATCACCTGACCTCAACCCAATTGAGATTATTTGGAATGAGTTGGATCGTAGAGTGAAGGAACAGCAGCCAACAAGTGCTCAGCATTTGTGGGATCTACTTCAAGACTGTTGGAAAAGCATTGCAGGTGAAGCTGGTTGAGAGAATGCCAAGAGTGCGCGAAGCTGTCATCAAGGTGGCTACTTTGAAGAATCTCAAATATGAAATGTATTTTGATTTGTTTAACACTTTTAGTTACTATATGATTCAATATGTGTTTTTTCATAGTTTGAATGTCTTCACAATTATTCTACAATGTAGAGATTAGTAAAAATTAAGAAAAAGCCTTGAAAGAGTAAGTGTATACAAACTTTTGACTGGTACTGTATTTTGTGTGTTTTCTTGTGATGATCGTAACTTGTTTCCCCCATCATTTCCTATTACCGAAAAGAGCTTCTGGACATTAGAACAGAGATCACTAACCTCAAAAATTGGATGAAGAATTCTACTTCAATGACTCATCGTTGCAAGACATAATGCTCACCCGGGACCAGACCCTAATCCCAGACAATCGGAAAGGAAGGAGACGGCGATATAGAGGCAGACGTGGGGGAAGCCTCATGAAACTACAGTGACTAGTAAATAAACCGCCTCTGCCCTCTATTCTATTGGCAAATTTACAATCACTGGAGAACAAACTAGACAAGCACCATTGGAGACTATCCTATCATCAGGACCTGAAGAACTGTAATATCCTATGCTTCAAGGAGTCGTGGCTGAACGAGGACATGGTTAATATAAATCTTGCTGGATTTTCTATGCATCAGCAGGACAGAACGGCAGTGTGTTGTTAACTCAAGGGCGGGGGCATGTGTGTCTTTGTTGACAACAGCTGGTGTGTAATCACTAATATTAAGGAAGTCTCAAGGTTCAGCTTGGCTGAGTAAGAATACCTCATGATAAGGTGTAGATCATACTATTTACCATGAGACTTTTCATCTACATTTTTTGCAGCTGTCTATTTAGCACCAGAAACCAATGCTGGCAGTAAGACCGCACTCAAAGAGCTAAATAGGGTCATAAGCCAACAAGAAAATGCTCATCCAGAGGCAGCGTTCCTAGCGGCCAGTGATTTAATGCAGGAAAATTGAAATCCATTTTACAGAATTTCTACCAGCACGTCACCTGTGCAACTAGAGGGGGAGAAAACTCTAGATCACCTTTACTCCACACAGAGACGCATACAAAGCTCTCCCTCACCATTCATTTGACAAATCTAAACATAACTCTATCTTCCTGATTCCTGCTTACAATCAAAAACTCAGGAACAGGCAGTATCAGTGACACGCTCAATTCGGAAGTGGTCCGGTAAAGTGGATGCTAAATGCCTTCTATACTCGTTTCGAGACAAGCAACACTGAACAATGCGTGAGAGCACCAGCTGTTCTGGATGACTGTTTGATCACGCTCACCATAGCCGATGTGAAGAAGACCTTTTTAACAGGATAACATTCACAAGGCCCTAGGACCAGACGGATTAACAGGATGCATACTCAGAGCATCCGCTGATCAGCTGGCAAGTGTCTTCACTGAAATGTTTTACCTCTCCCTGACCCAATCGGTAATACCTGGATATGTTTCAAGCAGGCCCGCATTGTCCCTGGGCCCAAGAACGCAGAGGAGACCTGTCAAAATGACTCGCGCTCCACAGCACTCACATCTGTAGCCATGAAATTCTTTGAAAGGCTGGTCATGGCTCACATCAACACCTTCATCCTGGAAACCCTCCCACTCCAATTTGCATATCACCCCAACAGATCTACAGATGACGCAATCTCTATTGCACTCCATACTGCACTTTCCCACTTGGACGAAAGGAATACCTACATGACAATGCTGTTCATTGACAACAGCTCAGAGTTCAACACCATAGCGCTCTCAAAGCTACTCGGGCAACAACACATCCGCCACGCTGACCCTCAACACGGGGACCCTTCAGGGATGCATGCTTAGTTCCTTCCTGTATTCCCTGTTCATCCACGACTGCTAAACCCGGTCGATGGTGCTGCTAGATACTGCGAGGGGTATTTGCTTCTCAAGCCTGTAAGTATTGCGCTGGCACTTGATGTCGATTGGGTGTAAAAACCCAGTTAAAGTCCGCTGAAGGTTCGTAGCGGGCAACTGCCCAGTTTGTAAGACAGAAAAGCCTCTGATGATACCACCGGGCGTGACTCTATGGATGTCAATTTGATTATATCTGACTGTAACATGCTACCCTTCGCGGTCGCACTCAAACCACCTTCGGGGTGGCTGTGACCCCCTTATGTCAAAGTGAGGAAATTCGATGAAGCAGGGGTAAACGGCGGGACATAATTTAGAGTCTCTTGAGGTAGCCAAATACCTCGTCATCTAATTAGTGAAGCACAGTCCTCTGGTGGGACTGTGAGTCAGGTTGGGACTCGCTGTGGAAGTCAAAAGGTCACCAGGTGTACGAAGAGGCCTCCCCCAAGGCAGGGGGCACTCAGAGTCCGAGCAGGGGCTGCCGGACTCAGGGGCTGGGGCCAGCACTCAGGCCATGTTGGTTGGGTTGGGGACTTAGTCTCTGAGCGGATAAAAGCAGGTGGGTCACCAGGTGCACAGAGCCTGTTTCGTGTTACCAGGTGCACAAGGAGGCCTCCGTCAAGGTGGGGAGCACTCCGAGTCCAAGCAGCGCGGCCGGACTCTGAGGCTGGGGGCAGCACCATGGATGTTGGAGTGGGGACTTGGGTCACCAGGAGATGGGTCACCAGGAGCACAGAGTCTGTTTCGGGTTAGCAGGTGCACAGATCCTGTTTCAAATTACCACGTGCACAGAGCCTGTAATGGGTTACAAGGTGCATGTGGTTCCTGACAGCGGGACTATAGACATTTTAGTAATTCCAGGAAGTAAGCTATACTCTAAGGCCAGGGGAGAGGGGTGTTGACCAGGTAGGGGGAGTAGGTGTGGAGGCCTGGAGGTCTGTAGTTCCAGGGAGTAAGCTATACACTCTCAGACCCAGGGAGAGGGCAGGCAGGCGGGCAGGGAGTGTAGGCCTAGAGACCAGGAGTCAGAGGTCACCAGGTCAATGGGGGCCTGCCTGGAGGTCAGGAAGGCCCATGGGAGAAGTCCCAAGTGAATAGGTGTGTGAGTGACACTGTCCTTCACGGGGGCATAGCAGGCAAATTAATGTAAAATTCTGTGCTATGAAAATGGACAAACAAAAAATTGTGAAATGTGTAGGCCCACTCTGTGTACATTCTGAACCATGTTTGAAGTCAGTAGGCCACATGACCAAGGAGCTATTGAAATGTGAAAGTTTGAAAAATTAATATAAAAATATGTGAGATGAAAATGGACAAACTAAAGGGTGTGACTTTTGTATATTTGAATTTCAATAGCTCCTTGGTCATGTGACCTACTGACTACCCTTCTATATTGCACACTCTTTAGTTTGTCCGTTTTCATTTCACACGATTTTACATGCATTTCTCAAACTTTTAAATTTCAATAGCTCCTTGGTCATGTGACCTACTGACTTCAAACAGGGTTCAGAATGTATACTCACTGGGCCTACACATACCCACTGTATACCTTGACAGCCCAATTTGCCTGAATCATGCTTTTCACCCTGCATTGGATGATATGGTGTTTTCACAGTGGAGGGAGAAGGGGCTCACAACAATTGTTAACTTATACAGTGATGGTTAGTTAGCTTCATTTCAACAATTACAGGGTAAGTTTAACATGCCAACAACACATTTTTTCGAATACCTCCAAATCAGGAATGTCTTAAGGACACATATCCTACAGTGTGGCATTAAGCCAAATAACCCTACATTGAATAGCCTAATCCTTGTCAAACCCCATTCAAAATGATCGGTCTCTAGACTGTATAGCTTGGGAGCAGGAACTTGGTTCAGAAATCTCAGATGAGGACTGGGTAGAAGCTCTCAGGAATATAAACCACAGTTCAGTGAATGCCAGACACAACCTTGTTCAGTTTAAGGTGATACACAAGTTACATTACTCAAAAGTGAATCTGCATAAGATATTCCCAGACACCTCACCACTGTGTCAGAGGAACAATTAGGATGTGAAGACGTTGACCCACTTATTTTGGACATGTCCTAAGTTACATGCTTACTGGGCTCTCATTTTTGATTACTTACAGTATCTAAAGCCATTGGATATAGTTACAGCCCCAGACCCATTGATCGCTCTGTTTGGTACTGTTGATGGGAATAACCAGGAAGGGAAGGCTGTCTCTCTTTGTACTCTATTAGCCAAAAGGATCATATTACAATTTTGGAAATTGGAGACTGTAAAACATATGGAAAAGATTCGATACAATCCCTCCAGTTGAAGTCCAATGTTTTACAAAATATGGCAGCCGATACTGGATAAATGGTCTAGTGCCGCTTCATAACTGGGTTGATGGTCTGCTGCTACTCTGTGCTGTACTCCACTCAATATTTATTTTTGGCTTAACTACACTGCTTGTAATGACTATATGCTGTCTTTTTATATATGTACCACCTAATAGAATTTGTTTTAATTTTTGTATGTGTGAGTTAAGTGTTGTCCTCTAAATTTGCCATCCCATTCAACAGTACAATGAATGTCAATGTTTGTATCTCTGTCTTTTTTGTTGATTTTTTATTGGAAAATTCTAAACATTTTTATTGGAAAATTCTAAACATATTATAAATATATATATATATATTTCCTTTCACTGGAACAGAGGGGTCTAGCCCAAACCATGAAAAACAGCCCCACCAAACAGTTGTCACCATGCATCAATATTAGTTATTTCTTGTGTAGGCTGCTATCCATCTTGAAATAAAATCATGTGAGAAAAGAAATGAAGGCAACACGGCTGGTATATCCAGTAAGAAGCACTTCAGGTCAGCAGGCACGTTAACACAACACCGATGCACTGGTCGCCGGCTCATCAACTCGCCCTGCAGCCCAATCTGCCATGCAAAAGGGTCTGGCAGCAAATCTGCCCAGTTAGCTGATTCGCTTTCCATAAACCCACTCCTTTCCACACACCCAATCGCCCATACTCCGGTCGCCATTTTCGGCTTCAACTACCCATATTTGGTATTTCTAGATGAAACACTCAAGTTTAGTGAAAAAGTTACTGTATAATTTTGTGCATTGTACTAAGTCAATTAAAAATGGTCTTAGAGTTTTGAAACGACTGCCTGTTTGATGATCTGTTTAGATTTTTGTACTAAGCATTGTGAAAATGTACTACATACTTGTGAAATCTGCACCAAAGCAATTGAAAAGAAAACTGTAAAATAAGACCACTTCTTGGGTCATACCTTAACTATAGATCAAGGTATTTACATTGATTCTTGATACCACAATGTGTTGACTTGCATAGGTGTAAGAAACCTATTATGTTTTGTCCCCATATGGCAGGATTCTGAGAGGACTGGATAGGCCATGGAGCAATATGGCCTAAGGTGTAGGGGCTAGGGGGCAACTAACTGCTCGACAGTTTGCAAGCCTCCCACCACTGTTGCAATCAAGTGGCTTCTAATTCGTTTTTGCTGTGTCATAGTATTAGCCAACGAGAAACCATGTCTTGGTAAATGTTGCTAAAACCTCAATATAGGGAACTGTCCGGACTGGAGAAACACTTTCCTGTGTGGGCCATGTATCACAGAAGGACTCATAGTTTCCCCAGTGATATTTATGTTAGTGGATCTGTAAAACATGAGTTCTGAGAATCTACAACAGATACATGCAAGGTAGAGGCTGGCAGACACGACAGAGCGGCATGCCCCAGGGAACAATGCACGTTGCAACCCTTGTCTTACATGTCTGTCATTGGCCATGTCCAAGCAATTAGTAATCAGCCAGACAAAGTAAAACTCTGTTTTGGTCTAAGTGTTCGGAAACAGGTAATACTGCAGTATCACTGACAGACAGGAGACTAAATGCTCATCCAGACACAAACCCTAAACTTGATTAATCATGGAACACACATCATCACAGGCAGAATATCACCACAGGCTTTTCCTTTTGTCTTTCCTCATTCCACATTCCATAAAGAACAACACAAAATAACAATATGGTACCACAAATGTCCCTGTGCAAATTCAGTGCATCCGCACATTGTTACAGTACAACACCATTCCCGTGATAATATCAATAAAGTGTCACTCCCTGAAACAAGGAAGTATGATGGTGAATATCTGAACAAGGTCCAAAGCATTTATGTGTCTATTTAATTGCAAATGAGCTTAGTCATGTTAGGAGTTAAATACCTTGCTTTGTTTACTGAAAGAAACTTCCCTATTGAGGTCTCTTTCTCAAGTAACAGTTTCCGTGTGTTAACAACACAATTCAAGTTTTGAAAGAGCATGATGACAACATACACGCAACAACAAAAAGCAAAACCTGTGTGAAAAACAGACTATAGCTAACTCTGAGATCTGACCACAACAAACCCTTTTTAATTTTAGAAAAGTTGAATTGTGATTTGAGATAAATGCTTTACGATACAATCCTAAAGCACATATTTCAATCACAATGCACAAGTCTGTTGCATGATGTCAATTTCCCTGAATAATTTTTATATTGTATAACTGCACTCTTACGAAAATTGGTTCCAAAAGGGTTCTGCGGCTGTCCTAGTAGTAGAACCCTTTGAAGAACCCTTTCAGATTCCAGGTATAACCCTCTGTGGAAAGAGTTCTACATGGAACCCAAAAGGGTTCTACCTGGAACCAAAAAGGGCTCTTCATAGGGTTCTCCCACAGGGTCAGGCAAAGAACCCTTTTAGGTTCTAGATAAAAAAATCAAATAATATATTAATGTATTCATTAAGACAATACACAGAAGAAATGCAGCGCAAACAAGAGTGCTGAACTATTTATACATTTTGCTGGTTGGCTGGGAGCCCCTTGCAAAAAAAACTAAAACAGTCAAAGGTCAAAACAAATTTGTTTTATTGTGCTGGTTGTAAGTGTGCCTATATTGAGAAGCTCTGAGTATACAGCCCAGAATAAAGTTATTAATTAATTATTCTTTGTCCAGACCATATACCATGAAGATATAGCTAATCATCACAATCACATAACTCATGTTACTGCAAAAGGGCTCTAGCAGGAAACAGCTGGCTAGATTATAGACTAAGCAAAGACAGTTGAGAGTAAGTCTTATTTTTCATGTTCAATCAAATACCATTTGCCTTGATTGAATCAATATCACCATAGTTGCCCTGTCCTGCAGTCAAACTAACTAGTTGCCTCATTGGTGGAATGTTATGAATATTTTTCACAATTTCATAATTAATAAACATTTCAGTGTTTCTATGTCAAACAGTTTTGTTATATTTCATTATTCTGTGATGTATAGAAAGTGTAGTATTGGAATTTGAAATCTGACATGGTACAGGTGTCTTCTTGTTTTAAGCCCATAACCATGTGTGTGAGGTGTATACCTTTGTTTCAAAGTAGATGTGTTTAAGACTACCCAGAAACACTCAGTGTGACCCTTATTTTGCCCACTACAGTAAAATGTTAAATAATATTATCAGTCAATGGTTTGATTAGGTTAAGACAAGGGCAGACTTTAGGGAAGAAGTAAGAAGGAACTACATACTCTCAGTCACCCCATCTGAGAAATGACAGATGACAGGGGGCGGGCTTTGCAACATGGACCATAAATAGAACAGTTAGAGAGCGCACCATACATCTTCAGACAAGAGTTGACCTAATAAAAAGACAGGTAACAATTTTATACAGTGTTTCTCTTGTCTCATCTGATAATCAGGTTTTATTCAAATTCTTTCTGTTGTCCATGGTAATTCTGACCCATGCATGATTGTGTTACTAATATTGTGTGCAAAAGCTGTATTTTTTTGAATACTTTAGAGATGTCTCTGTAGTTAACAAGACAAGTTATTAGCAAAAAGATGCACACATTACATTTAAGAAGCAGGATGTTTTTTCAAAGGATGACATCTGATTATCCTCCCATTTTTTTCAGAGATGAAGCCATTTCCTCCCCTCCTGGCATTGGGATGGTACCTGATGTTCAGCCAGCCAGCCCTGTCTACAGAGGAAAGTTTGGGTGGCCCTTTCATTCACAGTTCAGTGGAGCAGGCAAAGAGACTTGTAGATGAAGCATACAAGTACTCCCGAGAAAAGTAAGTGAACCTGACAGTTGACCTCTTCAGATGTAGTCGTCAATCTCTGTCTTTGTAAATTGTGTCAAATGAAATGACTAGCGCTAGCACAATTTTCTCAGTCAGTCGAAGAGACATGTAATGTCATTTCTAATGATTAGTACACTAAATCTACATGTATACTGATAGGAGCATGTTTCTATTCATATTTTT